>NC_061108.1:39639108-39674108 GCF_015104395.2 Macrobrachium nipponense
ATCTCTGAATACTTTTTTTGGAAATCATTTATTTCCAATAAATAAAGTTCGAAAAGATTCTTTCCTCCGTCATTCACTCCAGTGTCTCGATGCCTACCAGCTAAACCCCGTCTTTCTCCTAATTTTCTTTAACTCCTTTAGCACAACCGTACTTTCATATCCCCAAATTCATAAAGCACAAATTCTTTGCCGCCCCCCCCCCCCCCCCCCACAACGACCTCCAACAAAAAATTTGCTTACTCCCATGAACCTTGATTATTCAATTTTACAAATTCTCTCGATAATCAATTTTACCGATGATATCTCCGTATCAACACATTTACACTCCAATCATTCCCATGCTTTATTGTACACCTTTCAAGTATCTCAGGCAAAATCACTCTTGGCCTTCAAATTTTGCTTGCATACGCACACACACACAACATTGAACTTTAGTGCAAATGATGTAACTGGAGGGATACGGAAGCGATAAGCATGTTTTTCTTCACTTCGGAAATATATATAATAGACACACACACACACAAACACACACACACACACACACACACACACACACACACACATATATATATATATATATATATATATATATATACATATATTAATATATATATATATATATATATATATATATGTATATATATATTATATATATATATGTATATATATATACATACATATATATATATATATATATATTTAAAATAAGCCATTTCCCCTAATAGGGGGTGGCTTTGTCAGTGCCACATTCATATTCTAAGGGCTGAATCATGTGTAAACACGATGTGTATTCACATTGAACCCTCCCTCACAAGCAGCACCATTCCTCTCCTATTTCTCCAGAACGCTTTTCACTATGCTATTATTTTGTCATATACAAGCCACCTTAATACCTTCCTTATCCATCCGTTCGCATGCACTATAATATTTTGTTCATATTTATCATCGCAGTTCTGCTTCCATCTAATAAATTCTGGTTACACTACATCCACACTCCTTGTCCCATCTTTAAACCTACACCCACTATTATGGGTGCGCCTGAGTATGTAGAAATACACACATAACACATGCATATTTGTACATAACCAACATGAATATTAACTGCAATCGTATACTGAGACATTACGGAAACCAAAAACTAAAGAATCACAAACGATAAAAATACGATACTGCCATTATTACACCACCATATAAATAAAAACTTCAAAGTAACAATAAAATGGGAAGATAACAAATATGAAAATTTCGGAAAATACATCCAGGAGAGAGAGAAAGAGAGGTGTATTTTTCTATTGGTGACTATTGTTTCCATGTAACAAAGGAGGAAGGGAAGAGAAGGGAAGGAAGAAGGAAGTGAGAAGAAGGTCTGGGTGGGAAATACCACAAACCTTCTCCAGATCCAATTACCCTCTTCAGTTCCTCCCTCTCTCAATGAAGCTCCTCTCATTCCTTTCCCTCTCTCGGGTCAATTAATATCATAGATTTCGGGGGAAGACAGAATCAAATGAAACATTCGCATTGGTGATATGAAAAGGAGAGAGAGAGAGAGAGACCTTACCTTACCTTACCTTACAGTTCGTTCGGGTTGCCCCAGGTCCCTCAGTGTGAGGCGCCTCTAATGTCTACCAGAGAGTTGCTAGTACATCTTCCGGTATATTTTGCATCTTCCAATCTTGGATGGTCTGGGATGCAGTTTAGATATTTGTCGAGCTTATTCTTAAACACATCTACGCTCACTCCTGATATATTCCTCAGATGAGCTGGCAACGCATTGAATAGACGTTGCATTATCGATGCTGGTGCGTAGTGGATTAATGTCCTGTGTGCTTTCCTTATTTTTCCTGGTATAGTTTTGGGCACTATTAATCTACCTCTGCTTGCTCTTTCTGATATTTTTAGTTCCATGATATTTTCTGTTATTCCTTCTATCTGTTTCCATGCCTGAATTATCATGTAGCGTTCTCTTCTCCTTTCTAGACTATATAATTTTAAGGATTGTAGTCTTTCCCAGTAGTCTAGGTCCTTAACTTCTTCTATTCTAGCTGTAAAGGACCTTTGTACACTCTCTATTTGTGCAATATCCTTTTGATAGTGTGGCTACCATATCATATTGCAATATTCAAGTGGACTACGAACATATGTTTTATAAAGCATAATCATGTGTTCAGCTTTTCTTGTTTTGAAGTGCCGTAACAACATTCCCATTTTTGCTTTACATTTTGCCAACAGAATTGCTATTTGATCATTGCATAACATGTTCCTATTCATCATCACACCAAGGTCTTTAACTGCTTCCTTATTTGTGATTGTCTCATTATTAGGTCCCCTATATGCATATAGCTTTCCTTCTCTGTCTCCATAATTTATTGATTCAAATTTATCAGAGTTAAATACCATCCTATTTACCTCTGCCCAATCATATACTTTGTTAAGGTCTCTTTGTAGAGCGTTCCTATCTTCATCACAAGTAATTTCTCTACTTATTCTTGTGTCATCAGCGAAACTACTCACTACCGAATCCTTAACATTACTGTCTATGTCTTCAATCATAATAACAAACAATATTGCAGCTAGCACCGTACCTTGTGGCACACCAGATATTACCTTGGATTCATCCGATTTCTCATCGTTTGCAATAACTATCTGTTTTCTGTTGTGTAAAAATTCTTTTAACCATCTTCCTACTTTATCTACGATATTGTGTTTCTAATTTTCTTTGCTAATATATTATGGTCTACTTTGTCAAAAGCTTTTGCAAAGTCTAGATAAACCACATCTGTTTCATTTCCGCTTTTCATATTTTTGAATATGTTCTCACGGTGGACTAACAGTTGGGTTTGTGTACTTTTTCCGGGTACGAAACCGTGTTGTCCTATATTAAACAAATTATTTTTATTAAATGTTTCATAATATTTTTCTTCATTACCCTTTCATACACTTTCATAATATGTGATGTTAGACTCACCAGGCCTATAATTACTTGCCTCTAGTCTTGATCCACTTTTGAAAGTAGGGGTGATATATGCTAATTTGTGCTCATCATAAATCTTGCCTGTATCTACACTTTGTCTTAATAATATTGCAAGTGGCTTTGCGATAGAATGAACTACTTTCTTTAACAAAATAGCAGGGACTCCATCCGGCCCTGCAGCAGCTCCATTTTTAATTTCATTAATTGCCTGCACAATATCAGCTTCATTAATTTCTATGTCAGCTAAATATTCACTATTTTCTTCCCTTACTTCTATCATTATCTTCATTATCTATTCTAGGGGTGAATTCTCTCTTATATCGTTCTGCCAGTATGTTGCAAATTTCTTTTTTTCATTCGTTAATCTCCCTTCAATTCTCAGAGGGCCTATTTCTATTCTTCTTTTATTCATCTTCTTCGCATATGAGTATAATAGTTTGGGGTTTTGCTTGATATTTAATAGGGTTTTTCTTCCAAGTCCCGTTTTCATTTTCTTTTGATTGCATAATCTTTTGTCTGCATTTTCTATCTTGCTTTTTAGTTCTATAACTTTCCATGCATTTTTTCTTTTGCAAGACCTTTTTTCCACTTTCTGATTTTCTGGAACAAGATCCTTCTGTCTCTTGGTATGCATGAATGATGTGTTACTTTTCTTCTTCGGTATATATTTATCCACTATTTTCTCCAATATTTATATAATATCTCCGTATTTACCCTTATGTCATCACTTACGAAAATGTTATCCCAATCTTTGTTTAATTCTTCATTAATTTCTGACCATTTTATATTTTTACTGTAGAAGTTGTATTTTCCATATCCTTCCCACTTTTTCATTTCTTGCTTATCTCTATTTTCACTTGCTTTGGAATGAACTATTAATTCTATGACATTATGGTCTGAAATACTCGCATTATAACTATTATTTCTTTAACATAATTCATCTCGTTCACAAATACTAGGTCTAAAGTATTTTCCTTTCTTGTTGGCAGGTGATTTATTTGTTGAATGTTGTATTCTAGTAGCATATCTAATAGCTTTTCAAATTGCCTCTTATCTTCTGCACTACTATTACTCTCTTTTTTATATGTATAAGTACAACCACAATCTCCTATTCGTTCTTTCCATTCTACGAAAGGAAAGTTGAAGTCACCAGATAGGAGAATAGTCCAGTCCTTGTGATTTCTACATATATCATCCAATTTTTCAATTATTAAGTCAAACTCTTTAGTATTAGGAGGTTCTATATATTACTATGTTCATCAATTTTTCAGATTCAAATTCTACCGCTATTAGTTCACATTCTGAGTTACTATATTTCTCATATATTTTTCTGTTTTTTGTCTTTCCCATATATTGCGGTTCCCCCTTGATTCCTATTTTTTCTATCTGATCTATAAGTTTGGAACCCTTTTATTTGATCATCATTCCCAGTCTCTTGGGAATACCAGGTTTCACTTACTATTCATTATATCTATTTCTTTTCATTTTGGGTTAGTTCTTCTAAGTACTCTATTTTCTTTTTGAGTTACTCGTAACTAAACCCTGCGCATTCATCACTATGATGGTTTGCGTGTTTTTTCTCCTTCATTTAATAATGGTAGTAATAAGGATTTTCCCATGTCTCTTTCCTGTTCTGGTATGTTGTTCTTTTTTTCATTTCCAGAAATTCTGACATTAAAAAATCCAACTTTTCCATAATATTGATCTTCCTTCATCATAATTATTCATTTTGTGTCTGAATCTGCAATTTTCTCCGTTTCTGCAATATCCTCTTGCATAATAAATACAGTTATTATCTCTTGAGTAGAATTTCGGAGCTGATGCTTTGAAATTTTTTTGCTGACACCCTCTGCATATCTCATTGGTGGTTTGCTTTTCTCTTTACCTGATATTCTTGATTTCTCTCTTTATTTGTTTCTTTCTTATTTTGGATTTTATTACTTGGTTGGTTATTTATTTGATTATGATTCATGGCTACAGGGTGCCATATATTGCATTTTTTGTCGAACTTACATCCTTTTCCTTCTTTTAGGTTTTTTACATATTTTTGGATGCAGATCTCTGCAATCATCCCCATAGCCATCTAAGTATGCACTTTACCATATATTTCATAGTTTTGACATACCTTAGGATGTTTGTAGTAACATCTTTCTCCAAATCTGCAATTCCCTCTTTTCAAAAGGTTGCAGATTTTGTCTTTCTTGTCTATTTTTCCTCTTTCCCGTCATTGTATAGATCTGGGTAGAGCCTCTTCGGGATTTGCTTTTCTGTTGTCATATAGTAATTTAATGTTTCTTCGTATAGGTATGACTGCTTTATTGCCATTTTTTTTTTTTTCCATATGTAGTATCAATGAGTATCTCTGCATCCATACTTTTATCTGTTCTTTGTTTTCCTTTATTTTTTTTCTGTCATTTCATTTTTGTTTACTTCTCTTCCGTTTTCCTCTTCTTCTTTTTCTTCTTCTTCTTCCTCTTCCTCTTCTTCTTCATCCTCAACTATTTGTACATTCAATCTTGATTTAATAACATTGTCTATCCATGATAGACATGTTGAACAAAAAATTCTTGTATCTTTTCTCAAATCTTGCATTACCTCAGCACACTGTGGATGGGTCGGAATGTTGCATGCAGCACATTTCCTGATTAGGTTTTGTGGATTGACTATGCTATACCAAACCTTACACAGTTTGCATGCTTTTGGCATTCTTTTTCCTAATGCATCAATTAGGATATTCACAAGATTCACCTTATTCATTTTCTTTGTCGGAATATGTTGGTTTATGTATATTTTCTTTATGAGTCTCTTGACCACTTGGATTTTATTTGGAACTTCTTCAATTATTTTCAAGATGTTTTCATTAGATTTGTTCCAGTTTGAAGGATTATATCCTTCTAATATATCTATGAATGCTTTTGTATCTTTTGGTAGGACTGTTGCTGATTTCATTAGATGAGAAATGCCAGTTCCCTTCCTGCTACCTCATCGTATTGCGAATCTGCTAAACACGCTAAATTACGCCACCTCTTCCCGCAGTTGGAACTTACTGCCATCTTGTTCTGATTTGCAGTATTACACTTGATAAACTAACTTAGAAGACGCTTTATCCTACTATTTTCACACTAATCTTATCACCGATAGTTCACGAACACTTCTAGATATTTCTCAAATTCTAGTCGTATGTTAAACTTGTGATATCTGTTGATTAATCTGACTTCACGCGGGTACGTCTCACCAAGCAAGATGGCTACTACGAGAGAGAGAGAGAGAGAGAGAGAGAGAGAGAGAGCTGCATCAAAATGGCTAAATACTTGAAACTTATATGTATCATGTATCGCAAGGATGTAAATATTCTTTTGCACTTATTTTGAAAAAGCTAATTCTTCAAAAAAAATTCTGAATAAAAAAGAAGACCGAGAAACAAAATGATCTGTGAATAAAATGATGTCATAACTCTCTTACCCTCCAATGTGTATGTATATACATATGTGTGTATGTATGCATGCGTGTGTGTGTGTATGTATGTGTGTATATATATATATATATATATATATATATATATATATACATATACATATATATATATACTCACAATATAAATCACACATCACAGCAAATAAAGAAAATGAAACAGGCTCTAGTTCCTGACCGGTTTCGACTTTATTCTAAGCCATAAACAAAGGACTAATAGATAGCGATAGATATCAGGGATAACAGAGACAAGCAAACAAACCATTAGACACCAAAACTCCACATTGGCAAGTTGCCTAAAGTGGAATGGGCGACAAAACAGCATAAAAGCTTTGTATGATATGCGCAGGTGAACAGTGGAGTTTTTGCACATGCTAGTAAGAACAATTACAATCAACTAAGCAAGGGCAAAAAAGATAATGTACTGAATGGGAATATCACTGAGTCTAGTTTAATAAAAGAAAGTTATGGTCATAACATGAATATCAGTCAAGATTGTTTATACTTGACTATAATTTCCGAGGAAATTAGTTAACTATTTACATTTTAGGGAGGATAGTGCAGCTGTATGGAAAAATGGTGATCATATTTGTAAATCGTACCAGGTCCCAGCACTAATCATTATTTTGTATCCACTCCCCCTTTGACGCCTGTCAGGTGTGGAGGCCTACTTTACAATGGTATGTTCGTCAGTATTGTCCCCCTACGTAGCTTATGTATTGTGATTTCTACAACCTTGTAACAGCCCCTCGATAATAGCTTAGAATTAGTGGAAAGCGATCAGGATGTATACCCAGTCTCTTTTTTTTCACCTATGGTGATGATTGATAAATTATGTGCTAATGTGATTATCATATATATATATATATATATATATATATATATATATATATATTATATATATATAATATATATATATAATTATATCATACAGTATAAGCATGTTTTCCTATTCTAAGGGGTAGCAAAAGAAGGTTACAGCCTTCTGGTATCTTAGAAAATCCCCTAAAAGCGAAATTACAAGCCCTATGTCCTTTCCTGACTCCAACAAAA
Source organism: Macrobrachium nipponense (assembly GCF_015104395.2). Lineage (NCBI taxonomy): Eukaryota > Metazoa > Arthropoda > Malacostraca > Decapoda > Palaemonidae > Macrobrachium > Macrobrachium nipponense. Next base: position 39,646,604 of record NC_061108.1, read on the forward strand.
GTTGGAAACATTTGCAACTTAGTAGACAGGTGGGCGATAAACCACCAACGGTTCACATAAATAAATAAATAAATAAATAAATAAATAAATAAATAAATAAACATATATATATATATATATATAATATATATATAAATATAAATATATATATATATTGCATAGATGACTACCATTTAGTGGTGATGTAATAATTGCCGGTTGAAGTCTAAGACCATGGATTTCTTTCGATTATTTGTAGCTATACTCTATCCCGACTAAAACTGACTTCTGTGATCCGAACTGCCTCTGCTTTTCGTCAGCATCAAGAATCATGTGCTCCTTTTCCCATTCCAGAATGTATTTCAAGGGAATCTGTTCTCTCACCCAGTCCCATTCCATCAATGACCTTTTCAATTTACCTTCTCCCCAATTCATGATTTTGTCTAGAATTTCAGTCACTCAAATTCCATCACCTTCTCCTCTGTTATTCTCACTCAATCTTGAATTGTTCCCTGCTCTTCTATCGGATGTTAAATCGCAAACCTTTTCGAGAAGGAAGTGCATAATTAAGTTGTTCAACTGTGCAATTATGAAATAAAATTTTTTCTCCTAATATTTTAGACAACCAAAGTAATATTGCTTAATGTAAAGTAATAAACCCCCTCGTAAATCAATTGTTTTTCTCTCCGTTGTCATGCAATTTCTAATGGTATTCACTCGATTTTTGTTTCCCTAAAGTGCATCCTTAGAAATACGGTTCATATACTACCTAACAATTACTCAAGGAACTCACCAAACCTTCCTGACAAGTACTTTTCAGGCTAAACATTGAATGTGCGACAACGTACACAATGCAAACGCAGATCGGCTAAATACCTGTTACTTTCCTGTTACCACCAATCAGCAGGACTCCATCGATGTTTTTCATTTTACTTAATTTCTGTAACGTTACAGTTTTCATGGAAAGTCTATCATCCCCTGGAGTGTGCACTTGGCTGTTCCCGCTAGTTAGCTTCTACATAAACATAGTAAAACAATACACAAAAGGACATGGTAACTTATTCGTATCAGTCACCACCAAACATTTAAGTAACTAGTAGTCAAATAATACCAAGCTCTGCAAATTACATACAAACCATTTTTCTTATCTGAACATATTTTGCACTAACGCATCTCTTCAATGAGAAATCACGTAAACTGTAAACTGCAATTCAATGCTACTTCCATTCCGTACACAAACTGCTGGATTAATTTTGTTCGAGGACAGCCGATTGACCCTTAAAAACTATGCACTTGGGAACTTAGGTCATTTGAAAACTGCCTCTTTTGTAATAACACTCACTATTTAGGCTTTGATACCAAATGAAACAAACATTCAAGTGTCAGAGCAACATTTTACATTGCACCTTCGTAACTGCTTTCCTTTTGTTTTGGGCTGAAAGCTGGATAGATCACCCCACTCTGTAATGAAAAGCCTGTTTACAAGAACCACTTGAGAAAAAGCTTTTTCTGCAATAGTTCGTAGCCTTTGAGTAAAAAATCAGCACACGAATTGCAGCCCTTACAATCTTGTGTCACTGTCAAGGAACACCAAGATCAAATGTATCCTCACGAACAACTTCGAAATTAGTCGTCGATTATGGCATCTTCCTTGGCGTCCAGTTCTGTAATAGTCAAAACATCTATGACTACTTCTCATAAACAAGCAACGAATGTAAGGAAGTGAAGAGTTGCCTTACAGATAAATAACAGCTCTTGGTGGGCTAAAATGTGGCGACAATACTTCACAAATGACGAGGACAAATTAAATGCTAAATCCCCAATCACAATTTTTCCTTTCGGTATGCGACAGAAATGTCATCACTTGTCCAACAAAATATTCATTCTGTTTTAATATTTCTAAGCTCAACTGATTAGAAAAATCAGGGCTTAAGTATTATTGCAGGAAGAAAAATGGATTGCAATTTCAAGATGAATTCAAAATTATCAGAGAAGAAATATTCTCGCTTGGCTTTTGCCTTTGCAACTATGATCACAGCAACAAATATGTGATGGTCAGTCGTTATCAAAACACGGAAAGAAATCCAGAAATATTCATAGGAGTATTAAGACAACCGTCACTCATAACAACAGAGCAAGAAAGAGGAATAAAAATAAGCAGCATCCGATTCAATACTGGAGCTTGGAGATTGCCAAAGTACTATGTATAAACTCGTTGAATTGTGAGCATGTAATAACCAGCAAGACATGAGGAAATGTGGTCATCATCAGAATGAATTTCAAAATCTAGAGCAAAAGACGACGCCTACTTGCAGGGACGTTGAAAGAGGCTCTCCTCGGTTGTTGAAAGAGAAATTGTGTTCCTGGAAATTGAGATTTAAGGAAAGCAGCAAACCAGACCCAACTTACTTGCGGATAAGCCGAAATAATAATTTCATAAAAAAAAAACCTACTGGTGTCATCTTCAGACGATTTCTTATAAGGAAGGAAGCAGTTTCTTCAGCCCCCATCCATTCTTCAACACTCGCATGCATGGCACCTTTTATATTGACCATACATACATACATACATACGGACATATGTACTGCGACAATAAGAGTGAAAGTTTAAACAGTGGTTAAATAAATATTCAAAATACAATGCCATGTGCTAGAGTTTCCTTAAATGTATGTTTAAAATTTAATATGTTACATGTTGGTTTTAGATAAAAATTACAAAATTACATACAGGAATGAAAATGAATATAGAAATCTAAATACGGGAGTACAAATATATGTATATATTTTATAGCATGCATAAAGGTACAAGAGATAATTTCTGTTTATACATAAATGTGTATGATTTAAATTTGAGTGTATGTGTGTGTGTGTGTGTGTGTATGTCCAAAATGGTCTACGTTGGTTAACGGTTGCTGATTCGTGTTGGGCGGGGTCTCAGCGACCTGAGTAAGGATGTTACTTGACTTTCGCTGACGCTGGGTCTTCTCATGCCTTCCAAGGGGCGCGATGTTCTCGGTGGATTGGGGCGCGCTGTCTGGTCCCTGTTGGCTTGGGTATTCCTTCTCCTGCTGGAGGGGAGTATATGGTCCGATTCTTGTTGGACGTTCAAGGTCGGCTTCTGAATAGCGATGCTCACTGCTTCCGTTATTAAGAGGCGACCGTAGTTGTCTTCTCTGTGTACGACCTGGGTGCCTTCTATGAGCTCTTGTAGAGATGGCTTCCTGTCGTGAACATCTATGTAATGTTGATGGATGGCCCCTTGATTTCTATGAGCCAGCAGACGTCTCCGAAGGGTCGTTGTAGTGTGCCCGATGTAGTTTTGGCTGTGAGGTTTACACACCTCCTCTGGGGGGACCGAAGGAGATGTGCACGAATGTAGTTTACAAATTTACTTGTCCAGAGGAGGTGTGTAAACCTCACAGCCAAAACTACATCGGGACACTACAACGACCCTTCGGAGACGTCTGCTGGCTCATAGAAATCAAGGGGGCCATCCATCAACATTACATAGATGTTCACGACAGGAAGCCATCTCTACAAGAGCTCATAGAAGGCACCCAGGTCGTACACAGAGAAGACAACTACGGTCGCCTCTTAATAACGGAAGCAGTGAGCATCGCTATTCAGAAGCCGACCTTGAACGTCCAACAAGAATCGGACCATATACTCCCCTCCAGCAGGAGAAGGAATACCCAAGCCAACAGGGACCAGACAGCGCGCCCCAATCCACCGAGAACATCGCGCCCCTTGGAAGGCATGAGAAGACCCAGCGTCAGCGAAAGTCAAGTAACATCCTTACTCAGGTCGCTGAGACTCCGCCCAACACGAATCAGCAACCGTTAACCAACGTAGACCATTTTGGACCACCTACACACACACACACACACATACACTCAAATTTAAATCATACACATTTATGTATAAACAGAAATTATCTCTTGTACCTTTATGCATGCTATAAAATATATACATATATTTGTACTCCCGTATTTAGATTTCTATATTCATTTTCATTCCTGTATGTAATTTTGTAATTTTTATCTAAAACCAACATGTAACATATTAAATTTTAAACATACATTTAAGGAAACTCTAGCACATGGCATTGTATTTTGAATATTTATACATACATACATACACCCACACACACGTTATATATATATATATATATATATATATATATATATATATATATATATATATATATATATATACATACATCGAGCTACAAATGTCCTTTAATATATAATTCACTCTACCTCGGAATTAATATATTTTCATATATGCTTAACGAAGGGGAATTTTATTAGGCGATAATAGAATTGTCGGCGCCCAGGCGTGAACCTAGGACACCATACAAATCCAGGAACGTCAGTGAAGCTTCACTGACGTTCCTGGATTTGTATGGTGTCCTAGGTTCACGCCTGGGCGCCGACAATTCTATTATCGCCTAATAAAATTCCCCTTCGGTTAAGCATATATGAAAATATATTAATTCCGAGGTAGAGTGAATCAGATATTAAAGGACATTTGTAGCTCGATGTATGTATATGAATCACGGTAATGTGATATGACTTATATATATATATATATAAATAGTGTGTGTGTGTGTGTGATTATGATCACATTAACACACGATTCGTTTACCACACTTTGCTACACGTGAAAACATGAGAATGGGAGGTCCTGACCGCTTTCGAATTAATGATTTCACCTGAAGTGATTATGATATGATATGTACTATGTATATATAATATATATATATATATATATATATATATATATTATATATATATAGATAATATATATATATATATGTAAAAGTTTTAAAGATGAAAGTATCACCGGCATTTCCAACAAAGTCCCGAATAGGAAGCAATAAAGCCAATTTCCAAATAAAAGCAAATTACGTGAAAAGGATATTTTGTGAAGAGTGATTTGATTTGATCGGGTCTCATCTGAAGTTTGATAATAATATAATAATCATCACAACGACGTAAAAGTGTGTATATATATTATATATATATATATATTATATATATATATATATATATATATATATATAATAAACAGTTTTAATGATAGAATTCTCAATGCATTTTCAACAAAGGATGAATATTATTAAGTAATAAAGAACAAATTCCAAACAAAAGTGAATTCCTTGTCACTAGGTTTTGTGAAAAGTGATTTGCTTTGGCTGGCTCTCTTATGTGGTCGTGATAGTAATCATCACAACGAAGAAAAGATACGGAAAAACAACCAATGCTAACACTAACAACAACAACACAACCGCAATAACCAAACTGATCTCGGGAGCAAATGACAGGTTCCGTAGCAGACTTCAGTTCTAGTTTACGTAAAACTTCCAGTTAAAAAAGTATCACTTTATTTTTACAAAAATTCAGATTTACTGTGAAGTCTGCTGTCTATATATTTCAAAATTAAACATTGCTACATGCTATATTTACCTCAGTGCTTCTGTATAAATAGCTCATAATTAGAATAATACTGAAGAAATACACTTTGCGTCTTGTGTTATACTGAGTTCACGATGTAACCGTCATTGGAATGAATATATGTACAATGATTGTTACAGCATTGCATAACGCTGATTTATAAATGAAATATTTGTTACAAACTGTTGTTATACGTCATTATTTTATTTATTTATTATCTTCTTTTCTAAACTACTCGTATTCTGTGAGCCGGGAAGGAAACAGGAGAAAAGGACCTTCGCTCGGCACTGCAGTGAGTTGCGAACGAAGGATTATAATGGTGACAGATGCCGATATTCGTAATGAAGTGGCGACTTTCTCTAAGGATGATATATCGAACTTGATCCGTGAAGAAATCCAGAATTTTCTGTGTACTAGAGTTGATTACGATACAAAGGACAACACGGCAACACTAATTAGATTTCTTAAAGGTGCAGCAGAGAAGAATAGAGCTTCCTACTTTCATAAGAACTGGCGGTATTAACCGCTATATTTTCAGGATGCTAGGAGACCTAAAAGAAAAAAGGCAGGAGTGAATATTATGTTAATTATCGTGTAAAGTCCACATAGGGAAATGCAACAACAAGCGATTCCGCGTTGAGCAGCAGAATCGTGGCCAAAACACTTTCGATTCATTCTTGAACGAATTTGACTTGTATAGCAAACCGAAAAGAAAATATTGTCTCTCAGCAATCTTGACAACGCAGCAACAAAAATTTTTAATCAACCACTGGAACTGTTTGAAGATGCTTTGTCTCTTAAACTTTCAAGATGTGGGTGGTTGGTTAAAAATTTACACTAAAGTTGCGATTTTGCATGAAATATCACTCGAAGACCTAGTGGCTACATTTTTTACTATTCTGCAAGCCAGAAGTTTACAAAAAAAATTAACAAATAAATAAAATCGTTATGTAATGGATATTCGAATGAAAACTGAGATGACCTTGAATGAAGTTCTAGATCGTATCATGTTACACCTTGAGGCTCAAAATAGCTTTCAAGTACATGTTTGTACAAAGGTAAAAGGGATCTGGTGAGTCCTTGGGAGATTTCCTTGTTGCAGATATGACAGCTGATGAGATAAATGCTGGCTTAATTGTATCTGGGTTCTGTGATGAAATTCAGAAGTAATTCGGTGGACTAACTTCCACCCTTATCACGTAGTCATTCAGTATTTGATAAGGGTGAAAGTTACTCCACCGAAATATAGTCCTTATTTTTAAGCCAGTGTTTTATTTGGCCTTTTATACTTGAGACGTATCCTGTTTTAACAGAAGTATTTATTTACACACACACACACACACACATACACACACACACACACACACACATATATATATATATATATATATATATATATATATATATATATATATATATATATATATATATATATAAGAGTACGTTAAAAGACAGCTAATACTTAAAAATTAAAATTAAAAATTGCTAAATGAAACAATTGAGTAGATAAAATAAAATAAAGCAGAATGCAAATTTCAGTCACAAAAACGGATGGTACAAAAGAACAGTAAATATACTAAGTCGATTTAGAAACCAGCAGGATGCAGACTAAAAACACAAAAGTGAGGTAACAGCTACATTTCTAGCCAAGGAAAGCTTTATCTCAATAGAAAATAAAACTTCTAAAATGTCGAGGTCTGTAGCAAACTGGGCAGATGTTAAAATAGAAAAATCATCGATATGTAAAGGGTGACCAGACTCCTCGCTGTGTTCCCTAATTGCACTATAACTAGGTCTTGTAAGATAATTGCCTGTACGAAATGACCTACCAAGGTGCTCAAACCATCTCATCCAAGCTGATCTGGTAGTTTTTCCAACGTAAGTGGCATCACAACCACTGCACTGCCATTTGTTTAAAAATAATAATGATACTGTCAACGGGTTCAACAGGTCTCAGTTAAAGGAACTTTTAATCCTAGCTACCAAAGAATGTTATTTTTTGTTTAACAGTTTCTTATATAAGCAAATTGATGGTGTAAGTATGGGATCCAGTATAGGACCATCTCTGGCTAATGCTTTTATGTGTTTTATGGAGAAGAAATGGTTAGACGATTGTCCTTTAGATTTTAAGCCCTTATTGTACAGGAGGTATGTTGATGATACTTTCTTAATTTTTAAGAGTCGTGACCAGATTCCTCGTTTTTTAGAGTACCTTAATAGTAAGCATATTAATATAGAATTTACATCTGAAGTCGAAGATAATCATAGACTTGCTTTTCTAGTTATTCAAGTTAAAAATCTTAATAATAAATTTCACACTTCAGTCTTTAGAAAGCCTACTTTCACAGGTCTTATGTCTAAATTTCAATCAGCTACACCTTTGAAATATAAGATGAATTTAATATTTACGCTAGTTACCAGAGCATATAAAATTTGTTTCTAGCTATTTGAATTTACACAAAGAATTGGTATTTCTAAGGCTATCCGTTGAATTACGTAAATACATATATTGGTAAACAACTTTCAAAATTATATGTAAACAAACAACCTGAAACTACTGCTACCGTAAAGAAACCTGTTATTTATCTACCTTTAACTTTTACTGGAACTCATAGTTACGATCTAAAAAGGCAATTAATTTCTATTTTGTCTATTGGTTACCCTCAGCTAGATATAAAAATATATTTTACTTTACAAAATAAATTAGGAAATTTCTTTAAAATTAAAGACCCTATACCAACAAGCCTTAGGTCCAATCTGATCTATAAATGGCAGTGCAGTGGTCGTGATGCCACTTACGTTGGATAAACTACCAGATCAGCTTGGATGAGATGGTTTGAGCACCTTGGTAGGTCATTTCGTACAGGCAATTATCTTACAAGACCTAGTTATAGTGCAATTAGGTAACACAGCAGGAGTCTGGTCACCCTTTACATATCGATGATTTTTCTATTTAACATCTGCCCAGTTTGCTACAGACCTCGACATTTTAGAAGTTTTATATTCTGTTATGATAAAGCCTTCCTTGGCTAGAAATGTAGCTGTTACCTCACTTTAGTGTTTTTAGTCTGCATCCTGCTGGTTTGTATATCAACTTAGTATATTTACTGTTCTTTTGTACCATCCGTTTTTGTGACTTAAATTTGCATTCTGCTTTATTCTATTTTATCTACTCAATTGATTCATTTAGCAATTTTTAATTTTATTTTTTTAAGTATATATATATATATATATATATATATATATATATATATATATGTGTGTGTGTGTGTGTGTGTGTGTGTGGTGTGTGTGTGTGTTGTGTCAGGATCTATATAAATGATGGAACAAATGAAGTGTATTCTACGGAAACAAAGGCTGAAGTAAATCCAACTGAGGCAGCCATTCCAGTTAAAACGAGTCCCGTGGATGGTAGAGGACCCAATAGATGGAATTTACAGAGCCAATCCCAGCTGTACGAAGTGACTCTTGCCCAATTTAGAGCGCAAACAAGACAGACAATGTCCATTATTACATGAACGAGATGGGAAATGGAAAACTAGCAAAACATATCAGTCAACATTTAAAGCAACAGACAGAAAAGACATTGTGCCATTTAAAACGTGAGGGTGTCCTAACCATATCTACGAATATCTCCTTATCTGTACCTATTGCCCTTACTTGCATGTTGATACCAACACTTGAAAGACTTCTTCTCTTACAGTTATGACGAATTAATGTAACTCAAGAGTCATATCGAATCTTTTTTTACAGCCACGATACAATTGTCATTGGTCACTTTACCATTAAATCACAATAAAGCCAACATAATTCGACAAAGATAAATTAGTAAAACTAAATTCATGAAACACACACACACACACACACACACACACACACACACACACACATATATATATATATATATATATATATATATATATATATATAGTATGTATGTACACCGAGTATAATACTCTAGCTTCTAACGCCGCGTGACTCCAAATTTCATATAACCATCATATATATATATATATATATATATATATATATATATATATATATATATATATATATATCAAAACATCATGATATAACTTCTAAACATTTCAATCGCTTAATATTCTTCCAAACCTGTTGTACAGGAGATTGCATCTAAATTCGTTCACTGCTTGTTGGCCGTTGAATCGTAAATAGTAAAGGCGACCAAATTACGCAAATCCAGGTGTGGTGGAAGCATTTTTTCTGACATAATAATAATGTATGCTTACGTTTAAGTCATAATTTTGGCGACCAACAGACGCTTTCATTTGCCTCTGCTTCAGGACTGCGAGTGCAAATATAATTTTGATATATTCGTCCCTTTATCTGTAAATTTCAAACCCTTTCCTTTCTTAACGGTCTCTTAATCCTTGAAAAATAAGTTTAGTAGAAAAAAAAACTATTTATGTGACAAATCATGTTTAATTTAATTCCAAACGCGAATGAATGCTTCGTCCACAAGTTACACGAGCACAATCTTGAACACACATTAAATATACATGTATTATGCCTGCATATGCATGCATAAGTATTAGCAATATACTTAGCATGATTAAAAGTATATATATATATATATATATATATATATATATATATAATATAATATAATATAATATAATATAATAATAATATATATATATATATATATATATATATATATATATATATATATATATATATATATATGGGGGGGGGGGGGCCACTGGCCTTGCAAGCATGGATACAAAACTAACGTAAAACACTATGACGGATGTAAGTTTACAATACGTTTAGTGGCAATTATGGAAGAAACCAGGAGGAAGATATTTTATTCATTTGTAAAGAAACGGTTATATGAGAAGCTTGAAAGTAGAGGGAAAGATCTGACAAGTGGTATATATGGACTCAAGAAATGTTTATGGGAGAAATGAAAGAAAGGGCGCGTGTAGGATGTGGCAGATGTATGTTAAACAACATAAATGAAAAGTATTTGGATACGTTTATGGGGAAATGGCAGCTTTACTGTTTTGTCTCCAAGACTGTTCAAATACATTTACTCTGTAATATGTGAGGCAAGAGGTCCGAAAAGGGACAACAAACGTTGGCGTAACCTTGTGGGAGAAGGAAACAGGTTGTGAGGGCAATGACAGTTAATATCGATGGTGCTGAAATAGAAGATGGTTATCTGTATAATTATCTGGTAATAAATGCAATAGATTATTGTTGGATGTGCAGAGAATATTGATAACTCTAAGGAGTAGGAATGCATGGAGGGACTGTTGTGCTAACTCTCCTTAATGGGCGTGAAGTGCTATGTGCAATGGGCAAGAGGGCTAAAGTTTTTTATGTGAAGATAGGCTGACGTGGCAAAAAGGTAGCAAAGGAAAAAAGATGGAAAAGCGTATATGGGATGGCAGGTTCATTTGAAAAGAATGGAAGATGATAGGATGTTGAAAAGTGTCAATTCAGAAGGGTCAGAAGTGAGGAGGAAATGAAAACATTAGAGGGAAAGAGTTGGTGGAACAAAATCCTTAACGTCATAGTAGGATAACGCAAGCGGGACAGATGTTAATGGGGCAGTGTGCATGGGAGGCAGAAAGCGTTGCCAATGAGCCCTCTGCGTTGTTACAAAAAGCGGCAAGTGCTGTTACATTACTGACTTTTCGAAAACTCCTTCACCCCTGATAGGAAACAGTTTAATATTCATAATATATGTATATATCATCATCATCATAATCGCCTCCAACGCCGAATGACGAAAAGTGCCTCTGAAATTTCGCTTTTCGTACGTTTTATCTTTCAATAATCTGCACTTCAAGTACGTCTGCGTCTTTCAACTCTTCTCTTACTCTCAAAAGCCCAGCTGAACTATTCACCTATTTTTCTAGGGGCTGTGCCCCTATATATACCTATATGTGTGTGTATGAGAAAATAATTGCTGTAACTTAAGGATAAGCCGTAAATGCAATCAACACGACATCAACTTTTTAGTTGGTGCACAACATGACTGACTGTATGAAACCTCGTCTCTTTGGTACCTAACGAACGTAATGCTTACATCATCACAGTTTTCTTCGACCGTTCAATCGAACGCAGACCTTCCAATACGCTTAATGGAAATCGACATCAAGGAAAGAAAAAGGAAAGAAAAAACTCCTATGACGTAAAGAAAGGAGACAGGCCTGCCATTATCTTCGTTTCAGCCAGAACCAAGACAATCCATTTCCCAGCACGGACAGAACGATGTCAGAGAGAGAGAGAGAGAGAGAGAGAGAGAGAGAGAGAGAGAGTTACAATAACGTCCTTATTATATTGTTTTGTTTCTCTCTCTCTCTCTCTCTCTCTCTCTCTCTCTCTCTAAAACACGCCCAATGAGGACATCATGTTGAAAGCAAAATAGTGCACTCGACTACGAGGAAAAAGTATATCGAATGTTATTCCCGGTCTCCATAACACACCATCTATTGCATTCCGGTTAGAATTATGCTCTATAGGCAGGTATTCCATGCACGTTTTCACGGTCACAACTTTCAATTCACGTTTGACTGAAAGCTTTCTCTCTATTCAAGACTGACCCAGTTTTGTATTGACTCCAGCTTGATGGATGAACATGCTACCTGTTATCACACCGGTATTGATTACGGTAAGGTTCTTTGCGTGATAAACAAGATCATACGCACAAGAGAGAGAGAGAGAGAGAAGGAGAGAGGGGGGGGGGGGTATTTTCTCAAAAGCATAACTGTATAATCTGCCCACTCGTTAAGCGCAGTATTGATACAACATTCAAAGTAAGCTTTACAAAAAGGAAAAAAAAAAGCAAGGTCTTGCATGTTAGGTACGCCAAAAATTCCTCACTGCAGTTTTATCAACTACCATTATGTTTTTGCGTACTGAATTTTCGATACCTTTACATTTACATTATTCATAATGTCATACATACTGAGCAAGCCTAGAATGCCATTCTTCACTAAAGCAAGTTCCACAAGAAACAGAATACTTAATTTTGTGAAACTTGAAACAATGGATATGGAAATTACGAATAAAGGTAAACTACGAGCAAATGAAAAGTACGCACATAAATGTTTGGAAAGGGTAGCAGACATTATTGCTTGAGACACAGACACTAGAGGAGTAGTGAAAGATTTCTTATATAATGGAGCTAATGCAGCATAGAGGTAATCTTCCGTTGATTGCAGACAAGAGCACAGGATTTCACTAATGGTAAAACAAAAGACTTGGAGTGGAATATGTGGCAATAATGCCATTTGCTCACTAGGTTAAGTAGCCCAACTGTCTGCGGCCTGTTCAGAAAACTGAAAGAAATGAAGTGCATAACCACCACCCCCACCTTCAGTTCTAAAAGTTTACAAAGCTTTATGGTCTAAAGCAATATTAAATTACTTGAAACAAATCTGCACTCATACCTATTGTCAAGGTATCTTGAAGGACATCACTATACTCTTTCATCTGTCCATCCGACCTGTGGTGTTTGCGTATGGTAACACTGCGTCCCGGGCTTTTAATAGTTAAGCTATGTGTAAGTTTAGGTAAATAAAAGGATATCTGTACATTTGTAACTGAAAAGTGTTGTAATAATTTACTGTAAGCGAATTACACCGTTAATATTCGAAATAGGATATAGCCCGGGACGCAGTGTTACCATACACAAACACCACAGGCGGATGGACAGATGGAAAAAAAAAAAAACAGAGTATAGTACCCATCAGTTTCCTAGATGCATCCGTAGAGACCATCACGAATCAAGTAATCAAGCAATTATTAATAAGGCACTTTTCACAACTTTTCAGCAACACTTGAGAGCACAGGGAGGTTGGAGATACTTCAGACTGTACCCAGGTTTACCTTCAATAGAGAGAGAGAGAGAGAGAGAGAGAGAGAGAGAGAGAGAGAGAGAGAGAGAGAGAGAGAGAGAGAGAGGAATTTTTACAAAGAAGTAAGAAAGGGAGAGATGAAGGGTGAAGAGTAATTGATTGTAGAAGGGAACAATGGGAACGGAAAAGGAGAATAAGAGAAATAGACGTGAAGTAACAATGGCCATGGAGGTGGAGTTAAAATTTAGAGTAAACCACTGCCAACAAAATCTCTCTCTCTCTCTCTCTCTCTCTCTCTCTCTCCAAAGGAAAAAGAGGAGATGGAAATACACCACAACAATAGGCAAGACTTCTGTGCTACAAATCTTTGCAACAGTGAGGGAAAAGAATTTTTTTTTCATAAGGCAAATGGCTCTTAAGGGAAACAACAGGGGATAAAATTATATTTTCCAAACCGATTTTACTGATTTACCATCCTTGTCTATGCTCCACTTCAAAAGGAAGTAGAAAACTTTTTTCTTTACCTTTTAGATCATTCATTGGAGCTTATTTTCTTTTGGGCGATAGTAGATAAAAAATAATCTGTAAAAAATCGAATATAAACTAACCTTACGTCTGGGCGGAAAGTTGTACGTATATACTAAAAACAATTGCACTGTAATATCTTCGATTGTTTTTATTATAGCGCACGGAAGCTAACAGTCGATACTAACTACACACACACACACTATATGTATATTATATATATATATATATATATATATATATATATATATATATATATACACACACACACACACACACTTCTTAGGTAATGTCTTTCAAGAAGGCTATTATTCTCATTAAATGCTAATGCGCTTGCGTTTTGTACTATCATGCGGCAACACTTCCAGTTTTTTGCACCAGGTACCTTTCCTTATCTGGAAGCTACTTTTTCAATTTCCTGTAGCCTTTCTTATCTTCATGGCTAATCACATCTCGGATCCCGAGGGGTTAGTAGTAGAAGTTATTCCGTGTCTCTCTCCCCGGCTTCATACTTGACAGGAAATTGGAAAAATGTTGCCGCAAAGTTAAAAGACGCCTCAAGTTGCATTAGCATTTATATATATATATATATATATATATATATATATATATATATATATATATATCATATATATATATATACATATACATATATATATATATATATATATATATATATATAAACACAAACACAAACGCACATATAAATGTGCATGTATGCAGTCAATAACGTTACGGGTTTGAGAATATTCTCATGAACCAAGGAAAGTACATAATCATAAACATATGTTAATGTTTAATTACACTTACATAAGTACCTTTGGCAAAGAGTATTTTCTTCAAAGTTCACAGTCATCGAACTTCTTTTACCTCAGGATGAAAATGTTAAGCGGAAGACCCGATAGTAGGTTTGTGTGTTCATAATAAAATATTTGTCAGATATTTATAATTCTTCAAACAAACAAAATGTATAACACCTTTTAGGTCTATAAATGGTGTAAATGAGATATAATCGTTCATAATAAATTTTTTCATACTATGAATAATAATACAATTGTAAGTTTAGCGTGTTATTATTCAGAAGATACACCCGTATTCATATGGAACTAGCCACGGACTTGAAATTCAAGATTCCAAAGAATATGACGTTACCTAAGAAAATTGGAAATACAGAAAGAAGAGGTCAGTTATTAGAAAAAAGACAAATTAATAAGCTGATAAACACATACAAATATAAATAAATATATTAAAATGCAAGTTGACATTTTTTCATGGTAGTGATGCTTGAAATTTTAAGATTATAATCGCACAGCATCCTCAGGAGAGACAGTTCCACAGTCCGGCTGCGTCTGGAATGAAAACCCTCTGGAAATGATATGTTCAACAGAGTGGCACCTTTACTGCTTATTGGGGCTGCTGTTCAGCAAATCTGGTTGCTCTCTCTCGGCAGGAGAAGAGAGTCAGGGATCAATTGTGAATGCAAACGTTACAAAACAACTTAAGAAAAGTTGGTAAACAAGTCTTAACAGATAGTGTGAGGAAACTGAAACTTATTACCGCTAAGCCCTCTATCTGAAGCATAAATCTCTGGCAAAAGCAGACATCAGACAGGAAAGTATTATTTTAGTGAAGGAAGGACAAGTTACCTATAACAGGCTGCGCTCATTTTATTACTGTTATAAGTAATACTATGTTGACACTTTCATTGGATGTTTCTCAAAATGATGATGTGAGTCAAAAGTTACACCAAGTAAAATTAGAGCTTTAGACTCATTCAACTTGAAGGGGAGAATGTATGGAAAATCTGTATGAGATCTAATAATCAACAGTGTTTTCATTTTACTAGAATACAACCTCATATCCCACCAACTACACCGATCACTAACCTCTCCATGTCATGAATGAGACAAAGAGCAGCTTCATTTCTCAATAGTGGAGACTTTACTAAACTCACAAGTGTTGCATCATCGGTATACTATACAATGTTGTTTTCCAGGTCAACAACCATATCACTTGTCTAAACTAAATGTAACAATGGACCAAGAAGACTAGCTTTTGGAACACCAGGCACTAATTAGATCTTGGTTTGCTAGAGATCCCCTCAACAGTAACTTACCAAAGTTTTCTTGCAAATCTAAAAGAGCATCACAGTACCTAACTCTTCCTATATGCATATTAACTATTAGCTAACAACCTTTTTTGTTCTATATACTTTTATATAGTGGTTAAAAAATCACATTAGGAATTACCTTCAGCGAAACTGGAAACGGCAGCTAGACTTATAACAAGGTAGTTCGATAGTTGAACTACCGCCCGGTGGGTTCGGAAGTGCATCACATCGCTCTCTGCAGCAACTTAGGCGAGCACAGATAGAACAGAAATATTAGCCTGTAGTTAGGGCAGTCAACAGACAATAAGCCCCTCCTTGGTACAGGCGCTACAATAATAAGCTTGCACTCATCTTGGAAAACAGTATACTAGGAACCTTTTTAAAGAACATAGGGAAGAAACAATCAGGATCTACTCCACCACAGCTGTCAATATTATCAAGAAGTTTCTATACATCCTTAGGACAAAATGCAAATTTTGTAAGAATGTATTCAGGATGATAAGTATCAGGGAGAAGGACATCCTCAGTTGATTGCTTAGCTTCAAAAGCTTGATGAAGCTATCCAGCCTTTCCCTTAGGGACGGTAACCAATCTATCATCAAATGTTAGTAGCGGTGGATAGAAGACGCGCCCGAACCAAAGATAAATGTCAAATTGATCCACCATAGATAACATCGATTAATTTGTTCAAGTTTCCTCTTTAAGGAATTCCTGTAATTTCTCTAAGCCAGATGGTAAATTCTATTCACTGTATAGGGCTCAACAAAAATGGTTTAATTTTCATATGAATAATTTAGTCTGGAAGCATTGAGCATTGTCTGTTTGTCATGTAAGTTCTCTACATGTATCACAAAACCGTTGGTTGGTTGTTTGTCTGGATCTTAGTGGCCTTTCTTGGGACACAACTTACTAAAACAGCCCTCAGCATTTCATTCAACTTCCTCTTGTGATTTGGATCTAATGCTGCATTTGAAATATTAAATGCCTGACAAGCTTCAAAAATGCAATCCCAATTGGTTCTATATTTCAGCTGGAAACTTTTTACAGTGGTGGCATTGGGAACATACTGATTGACAGATACATCCAACTCCAAGGTACAATGATTGGGAGTGCCTATATACTCACAGACCTTGGACGTGATAATAGCTAGAACATTTGTGAATATGTCTAATCTACTACCAGAAATATGCGTGGATTCCTCAGTTAGGTTGACAAAATAGCAGTATACACAGAACTCTAGAGCAGGTGAACCACTTCATCAGTGGAATTTTAATTAGGCCACTCGCTGTGCTTTGCACTGCAGTCTCCACAAATAATAAAGGAAGCTTTTGAATCCAGTGACTGAGCCACGCTAATCCTCTCCATGGGGCAGCCTACAAAGAGTCGTCAATATTTAAGTAATGGCAAAGAGCAAATACATAACCATCTAAGAATTTACTAAAAATCTTAGAACAAAGAACTTCATATCAACTATATACTCCAAGTTTTTCTGAGGACAAACAGGAAATTCAGATCTAGTGCACACAGCCATATCATGTTAATGTGGAATGTTATGACGATAAATAAAGTCAAGGCCATCAAACCCTGGTACTGAAAAAAATCAACATATAACTTGTTATTATTTATAAGTGTCTCAGATAAAAACATAACACCATAATTACAGGTACAACTCTGGAGATCAAGAAATTTGACCTTAAGCCTCGAATATTTAAGTACAGTACTCAGCATCTTTTCTTACAGCAATGGGTAGAAGGCCCTACGCTAAGTTCAATGTCTCCCAAAAGCAATAATTTAAAACATAAAATTAGAAGCAAATCTAATACGAGTATATTTATGACAACAACAACATAAAGTTTTTTATGTTATTTACAATACTTTCATTAAAAAGATATGTGAAACTGACTATATGCCATTATAAGAGCAACTGGTAGACAAAGTGGAGTCGGGACACCTTGTAAGGCAAAAATGAAACCCGCCAGGTCTGCCACATCAACTGAGAGAGGGTAGTCAGGATGAATTTAGAAATTATAAAATGATGAGGAGGAAAAGATTAGGTAAAGAAGGCGCTTTCCTGAAAATTCACCAAGCAACTTTTGCTTTCTCATCAGCCTGTCCTACACACATATCGAATAAATAGGAAAGCGGAAAAGAGTGGAAAAATTAAAATATCTGATTGTATACCTTTACGCAAGGGAACTCAAACCCAACACCAAGGAGGCCATGGTGCAGTGGCTAGGCCGCAGTCCAAGGTTGAAGAACAAGGCCCCTTTCCTAGAACAATCCCTGCTAAGGATAGTCTCTTCTACCCTTAAAAAAAGTAATCGGTCATTTGGAATTCATTTATCCCTCATATTCTCCTTCGTACTGCAGGGAGAATGTTATCTGCCGTAGATTCTATGAGGACATACACAACAAGTTATATATGTACTCGATTTTTTACCTACAGTATTCGACGTACAATAGTCATAAATCACTTCGTGGTGTACTTTTGTCTCTGAGTATTCCAATGTGACACGTGTATTGCTATATGGGAAGAATCGTGAAGTGCAACATCGGCTTCAAAGGCGTCTTCTCACGTCTACTCTTTTTCCTCCTCACTATCAGTCTGATGTGATTCTTGTGCTCCCTCTCTGCGTCGCCTCTTAAAAGAAATTGAAGACGGGGGCCCAAGGCTATTTCTCAATTTAGTACTTTCATCGCAACCTCTGACTTCGAAAGAGGCCGGAGAAATACATTTACACTTTTTCTATTCGTCGAACTTTTTCAGTTTTCTCTTGCAATAGTTTCGGTATTTGTTAATGCAGAATTTTTCCGTATAAAACATCTTGTGTACGTATTCTGACGCATGAGCATAAAAGAATGATAATAAATATTTTCCTGTTTGGGGATAAAAACAGAGCAGCTTTCGTGTTATTTAGAATGATTTGTTACTAAAATTAACCCTTCCAAAAAAAGTCCATATCTGCCGGCTGAACTACGAATACCTTCACTAATTGGCTTTTGGGTCAAATAGACTTTATAAACGCGTACAAATCCATCTCACTGATCAAACAAGTTCAACATTTATGGCAACACTGGACAATAGAGATGTAAAGATGAAAGAAAAACTTGAACAGTTTCCATCAGAAGAGAGATTCAGTAAAAGCCTGACAGCGAGCATCAAGTTTTATTTTGTAAGGGAATTTAGTTATATTTTAGCACGTAAACATTTCAGTGAAGAGGTAGAGGAAAAAAACAACAACAACTGACCTCTGTACAAATAATGCATAGTGAAACTTGTCAACAACATAAAGGTCCGGTTTGAACATGAGTGCGAGTGTGTGCTATATAATCATTATATATTATATAATATATTATATATATATATATAATATATGATATATATATTATATATATATATATCTATATATATATATATATATATATAATACGTACATATATATATATATATATATATATATATATATACCATACATATATATAATATATATATATATATATATATATATATATATACACTTACATATATATATATATATATACCTATAATATATATATATATATATATATATATATATATATATATATTTTCTTAGGCAAACTGGGCCTTCCCACTGTTGACAAGTTTCACTACACTACATTTGTCTGGAGGTGTCTTCTTTTTTTTATGCCTCTACATTTCCTTTACATCACTGATCTCTTCACTGAAATGTTTACACGCTAAAATGAACGAAATCTCCTAACAAAACAAAATTTATTGCTCCCTGTCAGGAATTTACTGAATCTCGCTTCTGACCGGAAACTGTCAAAGATTTTCTTATATCTTTTGATGAGTGACGTAAAGCCCGTGGGCCGCCTGACGACATCACGCATTTCTTCGTTGTCAATCATCCATTAACTGATTCGTTTTCATGTAGCCTGGCTTAATGATCACATGACTACAGAGCCTGACTTCAATGATCGCACGACCACAGAACCTGACTTCAATGATCGCACGACCATAGAGCCTGGCCTTCCATTATCGCACGACACCAGAGCCTGACGCCAATGATCACAACGACCCACAGAGCCGACTCCAATGATCACACGCACAGAGCCTGATTCAAGGATCGCACGCCCACAACTGCTTCAATGATCGCACGAGCCATAGAGCCTAACTCCATTATCGCAAACGACACAACCTGACTCCCAATGTATCACACGACCACAGATCGCTGACGCCAATGATCACACACCACAGAGCCTGACCCAATGAGCTCATCTCACTAACACAGAGCCTGACTTCAATGATCGCACGACCACAGAGCCTGACTTCAATGATCACACGACCACAGAGCCTGACTTCAATGATCGCACGACCACAGAGCCTGACTTCAGAGATCCCACACCACCGAGCCCTGACTCCTATGATCGCACGACACACAAAAAAGCCTGCTTCAAGATCGCACGACCCACAAAGCCTACTTCAGCGATGCACGAACCACAGAGCCTGACTTCAATGATCGCACGAACCACAGAGCCTGACTTTCCAAATGATCGCACGGCCACAGAGCCCTGACTTTAAGATTCCCAACTAAAACCCACAGAGCCTGACTTCAAACTGATCGCACGACCTCCAGAGCCTGACTTCAATGGATCACAAAGACCACCAGATTGCCCTTACTTCAATTGATCACACGACCACAGAGCCCTGACTTCAATTATCACCGAACCACAGAGCCTGACTTCAATGAATCGTCACGATCACAGAGCCTGAATTCATGATCGCAACGCCACAGAGCCTGACTTCAATGATTCACAACGACCACAGAAGCCTGACTTCATGTCGCACGACCACAGAGGCCTGACTTTCAATGATCACACGACAACCAAGAGTCCTGACTTCAATGGATTCGCAACGACCACAGAGCCTGAACTTCAAAGATCCCACACGACCAAGAGCCTGACTTCAAATGCCTCGCACTTACCACTTTTTAAGCCTGACTCAAAGAATCCAACGACCACCCAGAGCCTGACTTCAATGATCGCAGACCACAGAGCCTGCTTCAATGGATCACACGACCCCAGCGTGACTTCCATGATCGCCCGACCAAGAGCATGACTTCAAAATCACGACACAGGAAGCCTGACTTTCAATGATCGCACGACACAGAGCCTGACTTCAAAATCCACGACACCAGAGCCTGACCTTCAAATTGATCGCACGACAACAGAGCGGACTTCAATGGATCTGCACGACCACAAAGTCCTGACTTCAGCCGAGTGCACGACCACAGAGCCGACTTCAATGATCGCACGACCACAAACGCCCTGACTTCAGCGATGCACGACACAGAGCTGATTCAATGATCACACGACACAGAGCTGACTTTCAATAACCGCACGACACAGACGCCTGACTTCAATGATCACCGAACACAGAGCATGACTTCAATGATCGCACGGACACCAGAGCCGACTTTAAAGATCACACGATACACAGAGCCTGAACTCAATGACGCACGACCACAGAAGCTGACCTTTCAATGATGCACGACCACAGAGCCTGACTTCAATGATCACACGACCACAGAGCCTGACTTCAATGATCGCACGACCACAGAGCCTGACTTCAATGATCACACGACCACAGAGCCTGACTTCAATGATCGCACGACCACAGAGCCTGACTTCAAAGATCCCACGACCACAGAGCCTGACTTCAATGATCGCACGACCACAGAGCCTGACTTCAATGATCGCACGACCACAGAGCCTGACTTCAATGATCGCACGACCACAGAGCCTGACTTCAATGATCGCACGACACCAAAGGCCTTGACTTCAGCGATTGCAACGACCACCACAGAGGCCTGACATAAAATGATCGCACGACCACCCTAAGCCTGACTTCAGCGATTGCACGACCACAGAGCCTGACTTCAATGATCACACGAACACAGAGCCTGACTTCAGCGATTGCACGACCACAGAGCCTGACTTCAATGATCACACGAACACAGAGCCTGACTTCAATGATCGCACGACCACAGAGCCTGACTTTAATGATCACACGAACACAGAGCCTGACTTCAATGATCGCACGGACCACCAGAGGACCTGAACTTCAAATGATCACACGACCACGAGCCCGGACTTCAATGTCGCACGACCCACAGAGGCCTGAACTTCAATTATCCGCCACGACCACCCAGAGGCCTGACTTCAATTATCCACAACCGACTTCCACAGAGCCTGGGACTTCAATGAATCACACGAACACAGAGCCTGACTTCAAATTGATTTCAACCCACGACCCACAGAGGCCTGACTTCAAATGATCGCACGACCACAGAGCCTGACTTCCAATGATCCACGACCACAGAGCCTGACTTCAATGATCACACGACCACAGAGCCTGCTTCAAGATCCCCACCACCAGAGCCTGACTTCAATGATCGCACGACCACAGAGCCTGACTTCAATGATCGCACGAGGCCACAAAGCCTACTTCCAACGATTGCACGACCACCAGAGCCCTGACTTCAATTGATCCGCCACGTACCACAGAGCCTGACTCCGCGATGCACGACACAAAAAAAAAAGAGTCTGACCTTCAATGATTCCACACCACCACAGAGCCTGACTTCAATGATCGCACCGAACCACAGAGCCTGACTCAATGATTCACGACCACAGAGCCTGACTTCATGATCGCCCGACACCCGACAGAGCCTTACTTTAAAGATCCCACGACCACAGAGCCTGACTTCAATGATCGCACGACCACAGAGCCTGACTTCAATGATCACACGACCACAGAGCCTGACTTCAATGATCACACGACCACAGAGCCTGACTTCAATGATCACACGACCCCCAAGAGCCAATGAATTCAATTATCGCACGCCACAGAGCCTGACTTCATGAGACACCCAAAGAGCCTGACTTCAATGATCGCACGACCACAGAGCCTGACTTCAATGATTGCACGACCACAGGAGTAAAGTAAGGATTAACGCTTATGGGCGCTGCAGCTTAGCCGTGAAAAGGTACGAGTGTCAGCTGGGGTCCAGAAAGGACATGAGCTAACCTCATAAGTAAAGGAGCTTGAACACCTAAAGTCATTTCCGAGTGAACTACCAATTGAACCAACACAAAAATACATACACATTAATATATATATATATATATATATATATATATATATATATATATATATATATATATAGACATAATATTTTAGTGCACGGATACAGTGTTTATTACTGCTATATATATATATATATATATATATATATATATATATATATATATATATATATATATATATATATATATAGCAAAGTAATAAACACTGTATCCGTGCACTAAAATGTTGGAAGCCCACTAAAATTTGGAAAAAATTCAAAGTTTCTATTTAAGGATGTTATATCTTTTACCTTGACCATTGTTTTCAGTTTTTATAACTTTTATTTCTCTTTCTGAAAGAGGGAGAGAATGTACTCTACGAAAGCTTAAATAAAACTTTCCATTTTTTCCCAATTTTAGTAGGCTTTCTACAACATAACACACACACACACACACACACACACACACACTTATATTCAACGTCTCTCTCTCTCTCTCTCTCTCTCTCTCTCTCTCTCTCTCTCTCTCAATGCAGCCTAGTACCATATGCCATGGTGCCCTTTTAGTGAAATAGCTGTTTACCTGTACATGTCGATCTAGACTCCCTGTTAATTACCAGGGATAAAAATATGAAGTGGCAACCTACAGGTCCATTATAAAAAATGATGATGCGGAGCGACGGGGAGCTGTCGTGAAAATGAGCTCGATAATGACATTGTCATTACCTTCATTTAATTCATTTTCTCATATGACACTCAACAAGCCAACCGGTGGAGAGAGAGAGAGAGAGAGAGAGAGAGAGAGAGAGAGAGAGAGAGAGAGAGAGAGAGAGAGAGACTTTAAGATCGAAGCATTAAATAATGAAAAAAGATATGCAAACACAAGCAATACGAGTATACGTGGACAATATACAGCCGATTAATTGTTTCAGGGGAAACAAACCCTCTCCCAAAGAAATTCAAAATCGCCATGAAGGGAATAACATGTGAACTTTTTAAAGTAATAAAGTCCCAAAAATATTTTTATTCAAATACAAAAAATAAATAAATAAACAATACATATTTAATTATGTAGGGTCCCAGGAAAATGTCAACAATATATGCATTCACCGAAAAGAAAGCCACTGGGAAATTACACGTGCCTTTTGAAAGGCAGGTGGTCCTAAGAATCATGGAATTCAGCCTGTGGTATTCATCGATCGAACGGCTGCGATGATTCTACAGGTTTACAGCGATGAAATGGCAATTTAAGTGATAAACCGGATGCTTGAAGCTTTGGAGATCCAGGCTTTCTAGGCAGAAGTCGTTAGTTAATTTGACCCATCAAACTGTACTGTAAAATCAGATGGCAAAGAACATCAACACACACAAATTGTGTCTCGGAGGAGTTAAATCAAATAGGACTTTGGTTCCTAATGCAAATGTTAAAATGAAAGCTGATACTGCACAGGGAATATGGAGGCCCCGAAATCGAACAATCAATAATGACGACATAAATGCACAAGGTTAAATCATAAATAATATAACGACCAAATCAAGAGAACAAAAATGAAAGGTTTGTCTGAAGAGAAAAGAGAAGAGAACAGGAACGAAAAGTTCTATGAGGAACACCATACCATAGGTTTTGAAATTAGCTGCTGATGTAACCGTTGCTTCCCGAGCTTATAAGTACACAAAAGGTAAGGGGGAAACCAAAGACCGGTCTGCAATCAAAAGTTTCTACATTGAACACGCAGACGCCTCATATATCAAAAACTGCGTCATAACAAGTCATTCAAGAACTCGACCTGAGAGGCAATATGAGCAGTAAAGGACTTGCATCCAAAGCGTATTACAAACTGGGAATCAAGTTGATACATGTTTCTACGATAGCTTCAATTCTAAGAGCAGGCAACGCAGTTAGCCGTAAAGATGACAAGATTCGCTTACTTTGCACTGGCTGACACATTTAATACCTGATTTAAAAACTAAGAACTTTCACACATAAAATTACGGAATCAATACCACTCACCCAAGGCATTTTCAAGCCATGTCCATAATGCTCAAGAACCACAACTACTCAAAGGGTTCATTTTGTTGGTCGTTCTTAGGGTACATTCATAAGTGTGTACGTATACCGGCAACTAGTGTGCTGTGTACCCATATAAAGCTGACGAATCACTTGTAGCACTTTCTAGTTTGGCGTTTTTAATTTTTCTCTACTCTCGGTTCTATATTTCCGCTTAAATCTTTTCAAATCCCATTTTACTTCATTTTTTAATAGCATTTTTAATAAGATAAAAGGCTCTAAGCAAATAAAAACTGCGAGTTATAAAGTGATAAACAGCATACTGGCCCCTGAGGAAACTAAACCAACGGAGTGAAATATATATAGTATGTATGTATGTATAAATATATATATATATATATATATTATATATATATATATATATATATATATATATATATATAAGTAAATGGTCTATTGGATCATTTACCCAAATAGGAGATTATTCATTAATAAATATTTTAATAACACCATTAAAATAAAGAAATGAAACATGTGAAGTCTTTGTACAGGAACAATATTTATTAAAAAATATTACAAAAAAATTGGTAGACAAAAAATACTTATAAAAATGTATTAAAAACAGGGGGAAATGCTAGTTTTAATAATGTAAAATCCCATATATACATAGGAAAAGGGGGTACTGTTCGCCTTCGACGATGACCTCTACCCCTTTTGTACCCAATATAACAAGCTTCAAAATAGGAAACCAGTTCTTGAGGTAAGTCCTCGTTGTCTGCAAGCTCGTCAAAACCTACCACATCATCAATAGGAAGTAGGACGGGGCAGAAAAAAACCTAACTTTCACTCTGAATTCAGCATCGCTGCTGTGATACCTTTCTTTAATACCCAAATCAACAACCTCTTGATGAAATAGATACATTTGGGAAATGATTACGTATACAGTTCATATGCGCTTTTTCAAAATCCATCATGTAGGCCTGAGGATTTAAATTGGGGCATCATTCCAAAATTTTCGCTAAAAGTCGATTATATGTTTCTTCTTTCTTGTCTGAGAGGAGGGCAAGTAACCTTGGTACTCTGAAGTTATTAATCTGAATATATAAAGTAAATAACTGGAAATATATTTTAGGCACACACTTAAACGTTTCATCCCCAGCCAAGTGTGTTGCACGCATCAAATCATCAAGTTCCTAATTTGCTGCAAAAATTAGTGATCTACTTTCATCTGTTTCGCCGATATCAAAATGTAGGGAAAATTAGCCAGAGATGTAAGCAGGTTTATCCAACCAAGAGAGGAAAAGCACATGTAAGGAAAAATGGAAAAACTCCCAGATAATTGTATCGTAAAAATTATATATATATATATATATATATATATATATATATATATATATATATATATATATATATATATATATATATATAAAAGGTGTGTATAAAATAGTATACAAAATGAGAGAGAGAGAGAGAGAGAGAGAGAGAGAGAGAGAGAGAGAGAGAGAGAGAGAGAGGTAATATGAATCAAACTCAATATGCATATTTTAACCACCCAATTTTCTCCACGTCATTCTTCTTATGTTACCATTAAATTCTGTATAAAGACATTATACTGTCGCATATTATAGTAACTCAAAGGCTTAATTTAATTTCCCAGTCATTCACTAAGAACAAATTACTTGATGACAGAGATAAATCGTTGCTAGTCATAATCCTTGAAACTCACGATCTGGGGCTAAAGATAAGGGCAACTTAGCATCTCTGTGCATCATTCTACATACATTACACAAATCATATATGCCACAGGCGTAAGATAAAAAGAAAATAATATTCCATGATTTAGACGAGTTTTGTGGGTCGGAAAGGAAAAAAATTTCCATGCGCAACAGAAAACAAATCGCAGCGGGATATAAATCCAGAAAAAACTATACAAACATCTAACCTTCTGAGTACATCGAGGCACGAAATGCCAATTTGTTTGTATAACAAGTTTCTCTACTGAAGATTTTATATACGTTCCCCAAGCCACATTTCAATTCAAGAAAGACGGGCCGGGCTAAAGAAGCGAGTCAACAGCAATATAATGCCTCACGCATTCCCTCTTATATTTCCATTTTTCATACAGAAAAGAGCAACTAATCTTTTCAATTCATGTTGTGGTCACGATTCTTCGAAGGGAGTACAAATACAAGGGAGGACCAAGGAAGGGAGGAAAAGGAATAGAAAAATACACGCACATCAGAATCATGGCTTTGAAAAGTGACTGTAAAGGCCATTTTTACGAAGATAAAGCTAAACGTTTAGTCAAGAAAACCAGCCGTCTTGCAACGTACATAAAAACCACTCGCATGAACAGGAGTTTTAAAGGTTACAAGAGAGCGGTCATCTGTGGAGAATGCGATATCACGTTGCAAAGGAAATCGACTGGACTTCAGATTCAGAATATAAGAGACAAGCAGTCCAGGAAAAAATCGTAAAAGATTTACC
>NC_061108.1:39679108-39706608 GCF_015104395.2 Macrobrachium nipponense
TAGACGGAGTTGCCAGGAAAAAGCGGAAGGAAGAGACACTTAACAAAGGACAGACGTACAATCGGACGCTCGACAGACAGAATGACAAAAACGCTCAGACACACGGAAAACAGATGTAGTCATCCGAGCTTTGACAGCAGGGGACTAATGATAATCAAAACTGACTGATAATGAATTTTTAAGAAGAGAAATAATCTCTAATCAACATACATACTTATCTGCCAATGATCACGGAAATATACATAAAACTGATCTTAGATTTTCACGTAAAAGTTTCTTCTGAAATGTTTATCATTAGACAACTGAGATTTTAAGTACTAGCGATTGTAAAGTAAGGAAAGATTGTAAATTCTTTCCATTAATGTTGTTCTCTCACATATGTGTTCCTCAATTTTTTTAAGGACTACACAAAAGATACCCGAGTGCCAATACCGTCAGAAATGACAGTAATACTGTATACAAGGTCAAAGACCGCAAGTTCCAACTTTGGGAACAATCCTAACGTTCCAAAATTAGACCCAAGATACCTTCCTTCTGAAGCCTACTTAAGGACCAGTGGCAGGACAGGCTAGTCCCGGACTGGAGTTCATTACCATTAGACTATCGGTGCTACACACACAAAAATAAATATACGGATCAACATCACATTTCTTTGTGTTGATTAATTGTTGCTTTCATAAAGTTGAATCAACTCCCTCAAATCTCACTCCAGCGAAAGCTGTTCCAAGAACTCAGGCTACCACGAAGCACAGGAATTTTTCCATGACACTGAATTACGTAACCATACCTAGGTTGTACCGTAAGATCAAATTCTACTTAGTTTACCTTGCAATATAATCATTCATGAAAAGTTTTACAAGAAATATTTCAACAATCCTGAAGCGATACTGAAATATTGTTGGCAAAAGTGAAAGAATACTTCATCTCAAGTCAAATTAAATTTTCTAACTCAGTGTTACCATTCTTCTTCAACGATAGATACACACAATATACATACATACATGCATACATACACAAACACACACACACACATACAGATATATTATATATATATATATATAATATATATATATATATATATATATATATATATATATTATATATATATATACATATATAACATAAACAAACCAACGTATTCAAAACACTCGCCTGCAGCTGTCAACATCAGGCGTTCTGCGTTAGATCCTTACTGCAGAAAACTTCCTAATAATATCCGTAGTATTAGGAAGCCATTCCTAGCTATGATAATGATGAAAACGAGGAAGAGGAGATACAAGAGCCGTCCGTACGCGGATATCGACCTTCGATCCCCGAAGCACACGGGTTGGGTTCCCAACACACAATGCCAGCATCAAAACGATGTCGACTTTGCAACTAGCGAGGCAGACCATTCACATCCTTTTCGAGTCTTAGCCAAACGTCGGATCTCTCTCAACACGACGGATGACAAATTGATAAGGTGTTTAGATACACATGTGCATCTATGTTTACTTTTGTGTTCGTCAAATAATTGGGAGTCTATAACTGAGTGCGTAGGTACCAGAAGATGATTCATATATATACAGTATTACATATTGGAAATTATTACAAGCAATGGCAAGCAGCATAAGTGGGATCACAGCAAAGATGTTGATTATACTATCATCAATAGCACATTAACCTACGAACTTTGTTCTGAAGTCAATGCCAAACCGAAAAAGTCCATTTTTCAGATTGAAAAATGGGTAGCCCTAAAAGACGTTCACAAGTTTGCAGGTTTAATATTTCCCGTAAGAAATGCTCCTCCAAACACTTACATTTAGTTCTGCATAGTGACTCCAATCCATTCAGACTTCAATACATGCCGACAGCTTCCACCAAGAATAGCTGAAGGATTATGGACACCTAAGTGAGACGAAATGCGCCTTCGTTAAATGGCAGACGAGTCTCCTACCGTGATGCAAAAAAACCTTGTTGTAGGAATTCATCCAGAGGATTTATAAGGTGGCAAAGAGGAAAGCCTAAGAAAAAAAGGGACAAAAGGTTAACATTAAATTCGATATGAAGTTGTATTAGAAGGGAGTAATGCACAGACAAAAGTGAACGAGGAACTGGATTAAAGTATAAACAAGTAAAGAATGCGCCGCAACCGAGTTTTCTGTACAGCGTTTGATGCTGCACGAAACTCTCGATGTGCTGCAGTATGAAACTTTCAACAATGATCGGGCATCGCTCAGCTGCACCCCAATGAAGTCAAGTGAAGATGCGTCGGCGGCTGGCACCTCTACAGACGCACGTCCATGGCTAACATTAACCTTAAATAAAGTAGAAACTACTAAGGCTACAGGGCTTCAATTTGGTATGTTTGATGTTTGGAGGCTGGATCTTCAACATACCAATTTGCAGCCCTCTGACCTCAGCAGTTTTTAAGATCTGAGGACGGACATAAAAAGTGCAGACGGACGGACAAATAAGTTCTCTCAATACCTTTCTTTTACAGAAAAAAAATAAATGAGAGAGATATTGCCTAAAGAAAATGCAAGTTCCAGTTTCTTAGTGTGAACGTTTTGAATATGTGTTTAATTGTGGAGGACAGAAGAGAGGCTGAGCTGAATGGCTGAAGAATGGAAGGGATTACTATAAGTTTGAGAATACTTCCCAAGTTTCTGCCATGACATACTTACGACAAAAGGTATCTGAATGAATGGAATGATGTGGAAATGTCGGAAAAAGGTGGCATATTTAAGTGCAGAGTTGTGGGATAGGAAAATGGTTCGTGAATGGCTGATACTTGCAAATGACAACAGTACTGCTTGGGGACAAAGAAAAGAAATTTCAGAAACTGGTGAAAGTAGGATGAGAAAATAGGCGAGTAACAGAATAGGTGAGATTGGTAGGTAGCATAATGTGGGCAAAAGATTAGAAAGAAGCTGGGAGTCAAAGTGGAAACCAAGGTTAAATGAGTAATGGGATTGCGGATCGATCTCTCCCTGGGACATACAAATTGATGGAATAAGGTTAGTGTAAGACGTATGTGAAACGGTTGATCAGAGTATTCTGAGATGTTAGGTCATGTGGAACGACTGGACAATCGCAGGTTGGTGGAATGCGTAAAATACAGGAATATTAACAAAAAGAAAGTGCTGGATAGATATTATACAAAATGGATATATATTAAGAAGAAGGTAATACTACACCTACGAAGCGGGACAGTGCCTTCAAGATTTGTTGAGCTGGTAAGGAGCTTTCTGTGTAGGCGTATGAAGTGGCTTATGTTGTGGGTGTTTTCTCTATACAGGGTACATGCAACGATTCATCAATCATAACTGTGGTATTCTCATTCTGCGCTTATTCGTAAGCATCCTTGTAAAAGGAAAGCGTTCACGTTGACCTAAGACCTTAATGACGATATCTCGCCGTAATTTTTTGACCAACGTTAACATTGTAAAAAAAAAATTATTTGGACTTGATTAATTCTTAACTCTATAATATAATGGCTGCAATTTCTTACCTTATTATTACCAGTCACCACTGCTGTTAAAAGTGAGCGCACATCACGGAACAAGCTCAAAATGGAACTTGCTCAACAAGCTTCAGGAGGATAGAATAATGAAACAACGAGGCCAATATGGAAAACGTTGTATTGAAGAAGAATGGAATGTATATACACATACACACACACACTAATATATAAATATATATATATATATATATATATATATATATATATATAATATATATATATATATATATAATATATATATATATTAATATATATATATATAAACCTGATACCAACAAATTAATTAAAAATACTCTATAATACAAAATTATGTAAAAAGTAAAGAGAGAGAGAGAGAGAGAGAGAGACTGCAATATGTAAATAAGCAGAAGAAATGCGTGGTCGAGTGTAATCTCAGTCAAAGAGATCACACATCAGCCTGAAAATACTACTGACTGCAGGTTACGGCTGTGTCTAGCGGTTTTAGACCTTGATTGTAGTATGTTCTATGCGGCAAGCTGCATGCTGCCCAAAAATGAGTCCAAACACCATAGAGACAGACCACTTACTTTCATTAACATAGCTTAATTAACAAGTGGGGATAACTGCACAGCTCCATTAACCATAATCCTATATATATATATATATATAGATTATATATATATATATATATATATATATATATAATATATATATATATGAGCTAACTTATTTATTCTAGTGTTCACTATTAAATAGTTTCATTATTAATAATCATTTGTATAGTGGAGCAAAAAGTTGTAAAGGAATTAGAAATTTGCCAACAATCAGTTATTTTAATTTCGATGTTCTTTCATACACAGAATTACTATCATCATACTTTGGTTTAGTCTTTACAATTAGCAATATTCCCAATAATCCAGCATAATTTAATATCCTCTGTTCCCTTTGCCACGTAATGTTCTCTAATCTCAACATAATTGAAGCGTTCTATTTGATATCTCCAAGAAAATAGGCATATTTCTCATAATCAGTAAATACTAATGTCCTACTCTAATTCATACGAAGAAAAAAAAACGTTCCAGAACACAGCCTCATTTATAATAACAATTAAACTCGTGATATCCAAAACAATTCTGGCCAGAGCAGTTGATCTCATCTGAAGGCGATTCCTGTTTCCCTTTCCTGCTGTCGGGTGAAATTGTTTAATCGATGTGAATCGTTTCCTCTCAACTTCCTTCGTTCCTTCTTTTAAGGGTTAGTTTCTTTCTTCTTGACGATTATGTAAATCAGTTCAACCAATTTCACAAGCAGAGAAAAACAGGTCCATGATATGACTGCCTACATTATGTGAACGTAGTGACGACACATCATCATCAAAATGGCATGTCTACATATCAGGAGATCTATTTCAGAGAAAGAGAAAAAGGAATAAAGGCTGGATATGGCTCTGGGATCTTGCATGACACAAATGCTCGTACATGAAAACAGTTTCTCAATGGTACTCTTAGAAAGCCCTCCATGCAACTCGTTTGAAAGAGTTTACGGAGCATCCTAAAGACATTTCAGAAAGGGCCTTCATATACTTAGCAGTGCAGAAACCGGTGGGATATCTCATATAGTTACCATAAAGTGAATCGGTTTCGGTTAGTTTGCATAATCCTACGCTCAAAAAAGCAGTTCCATAAACTACAAAAATAATTCCCTTATAAAGAAAAGGCATTCATGTAACATAAAACTTTACATGCCATTCCTTTTTGGCCAAATGGGATTTGCATGGGCAACGTGAAGGCAAACCACTCTTGAACTAAATCACAAGAATCACAGCCATAAAATCAAACGAAGTACACTCCATGTAGTGCAAAAGATATAAATATATACGTATATACGATACTTCAATCCATTCACCTTCCAAGCCTGTTCCGTGTCAATCTTTGGCATTCTGAACAATTGTAAATGTAATAACGGACATATTTCTTCGAATATGAAGAAAGCACCATGGATGCAATTCATTTGCAAATCTTCACCACCCGTGGGGTCAAAATCAGTCACGCCCTTGCACCGCCCTGCTTCACTGCTTTGCTGACCCTCATCAGGTGATGATGGAGCAGGAGCCTGCGAGATGACAGCAGCAATAAAAATTCATTTATCTCACGTTAAAAAACTGATCCACATCAGCATAATCCATGAAAAAGTAAAATCACGTTGATCAATAGTGTAATATTTTCACAAATCTGTTTGAGCTTCAAGATTAGGCACAAAGTAGCAAAGTTTCATGGTCAGAGTCATATGGCAATACTACGTAAAGTATGCTTCCCTTAGGATGTAAGTCTGAATCATGAATCGTTGCCAGATCAGTGTCTTTCAGCGAGGGCGCAGGGAGGCAGTCTTAAAAACGGAAGAACTCGCTGGCGCTATCTCTTTAAATGACATTTTGACCCTACTTGAGAGCTAAAGAGACACCACTTCTATTCAAAATAGCAAACAAAATTATTCTAATGGAAAATGAGCTTTACGGTTTCGTGTACACGGTTGCAAGACACAGATGACGGCTGCTGAAACGAGGAGGAAGGAAAAATCTGAAATTCCTAAATATATGAACAATGGAGGTCGCTTTTTCCTCATCCGCTACGCGACGGAGGTGACATCAGAGGAGGGTAACGAAGTAACATAATAAACCTAGAATTTCTCCACCTCATTTCCCTCGAACCTTCTTTCCTGTCTAAGTTTGATCTTCTTCCTGTTTAAGGATCCCTTCTTCCTGACCCTGGGACATCCTGAATCCCTCCCTTCCCCTCGGCCTCATTACAATCAACACAACTCTCCCTCTACCACACTCCTATCCATCCTCTCATTTAGGCCTTTCCGTCTATAACTCTCTCTCTCTCTCTCTCTCTCTCTCTCTCTCTCTCTCTCTCTCTCTCTGTGTGTGTGTGTGTGTGTGTAAAATCCAATCAAATTCTCTCTCTACGCAAGTCACTCATTTTCACACATAAAATGGATTTCATATCCTCAAATAACATTTAAATCACTGCGACTCTGACAGCTCACAAATATAGCTGGTTTAATAAATAACACATGCAACAGAAACTCTCTCTCTCTAATATATATATATATATATATATATATATATATATATATAATATATATATATATATATATATATATATATATATATATATGAGAAACTATCAGAAAAAAATATAAAATTCCTATTTAGAAATAAAATATATAAGGAGTGTGGTCCAAAGGGGCAGAAAGTCAGCGAGTGAGAGGGAAGAGCATTATCAAGTTTTCTTGTATTATGGCATTCTGACAGCCACGATAAGGAGAGACGGTCTATGAACGGCAGAGGTTATAAGATACTTTTTATCCATACAAACACACACACAAGAGAGAGAGAGAGAGAGAGAGAATACTAAAGGGAAAGTGGTTAGTTATTATGGTCAAAAGATACGAAATAGAATCACATTAGTAGATATATAAAAAGAGCAAAGCCAGTTTAAAGGTACATCAAAAGGGCAAGATACCAGCTGTATTTAACGCAACTAATTCGCTTGCTTTCAATTTATAAGAAAAACTGAAAACGAAGCATCTCTCTCTCTCTCTCTCTCTCTCTCTCTCTCTCTCTCTTCCAATTTCCTCCTCTGAAGAGCAATCTCCTAGAGATAAATTTCCTCTATGTATAATGCACCTTCATCCAGAATCCGAGGGCAGCGCCCAGAGGGTGCATAATCAACTCAGCTGAATTCTTCCCTCTCCACGTTCCAAAAAGACACATCTCAAAATAACAAAGCTAATCAAATTGCCGGTGTAACTTGAGTTACATAAGGTTTCCTCTCGAGGTGCTAGGAAACTTATCCCTTTTGTCTAAGAGAGATGGAGGTATACTAGGTACCAATGCAGCCCGCACTCCTATTCATCGAGGGCGAACAGGCAAAGGATAGATAAAAATGATCTATGTTCTCGAAGTGACATGGAATCATTATTGTTAAGAATAGATCACCAAGAAGTCATCGTTTCCACTACCGAGTGGTGCGTCAGTTTCTTCCCTAAATGCAAATTCTTATTTCCATACCCCCAACATCTTCCCTCTTTCCTGTTATTGTAGAGTCGCGTCTTAAATTCAGGCTATCTTCTATTCGGAAGACTAGTCTTTCCCAGGGCATATCTTGCAGCTTCCAACACAAGCCCTCCGACCACTTCTAATTTCCCATATCACGGTTTCTACGACCAGGCGCTGCATCCATCGCCTGACTTTTCCCCTTCCCAAAGGAGATTCGAATGTCGCACTCACGAACTCACCGTTATTTTCAACGCAAATTTCTAACACTATTCCTCCTGGTCTCTTCGCCTAAACTGGCCTTTTAGTCGAACGGTCTCTCCTCCCGACGAGGAGGAAAAAACTTCTAATGGGCCTTTTCCTTCCTTTCCTCGTTTCTCTTCTGTCTCCTTTCTTCTCTCCTCTGTCCACTTCTCTTCTTCAGCTGCTGCTCGTCGTCTTTTTTTTTTATTTTGCGTCCCAGATCCTACATTCCCTATTCCCTTTGCCAAGCCTCTGAAAAACCGTCTATCCTTTACACATCACTCACACCATTCTTCACAATATCACCCACTTCGTACCCTTCTTCATTGATTTCATACATAATATGTATTCACTTTCGATGGTGAACTCACCATTCATTCTCCTGTGCTCTCTCGATTTGTGCTCATCAATGCAACCAGTCTGACTGTCTGTCTGTCTCCACTTCAGCAGTTGTTCGGATTCGGATTAAAAATGCCTAACACAATTAAGAGTTACTTAAGACAAGTCCATTAACGCACTCTGAATTCACAGCAATTAAATCCAAAGGTCTCGGGCCTCCAGCCTTCTCCACTGATGCTGAGGGTCTGGAAATGGCTTCCCAAGATACGGTGGTCACTTGAACTACATCATATTATGAATTCATCCTCTCCTTCTTTCTTATGGGTTAACAAAAATATGGGAGTCTAGTGATAAACATCGCGTACGTTCTTTCATTATTACTTCATTGCATACTTAAAACAAAGCAAAACATCCATAAATGCTTGTAGAAACGCAATTTTTACACAAATCGGCATAGGTACTATTTATCGAAGTGGCTAAAATTATTACTCGTAAAATCCTATTGCACTACTACTTTCAAACAAGTGTTGCTGTCATACTCGATATCATTAAAGATTCATTCAACAACTTGAATATGGCTATGGTGAAGGAAAAGATAATATAATGGAAGAGACCTTGGCACCGATAAAGAATCTCATATAAGAAATTAATGTTACATCAAAAAGTACAAACTCATTAACACTGACAATCAAATCTAAGGAATTGAAATGCTTATAATGAAGTCATAATCAGCAGTTTTAGGGTCTACAGCAGGAAATGAGAGGCAGTAACAGCTAAGGATAAGAAATGAACAACGGGAGAGGGAGTCAACTTGCCTTGCAGTCTTGTTATAAAACAATATGAAAAGGCTTTATATCTAAATCAAGGCAATAATCGGCCATAGGAACTGTTCTATTTTGGCTTTAGAAGGGTAAAAGAAAAATGTCACAAAATTTTCATGATAAGGAACTACCGAGATTTGCAAGAGAAGTTTTCAAAATCAGTAGATCCACGCTGAATCAGCCAAAATATCCTCCTCACATTCCTTTGCCTAGATCACCATCAGTATCACCGCTACAATAAAGAGAATGCCGACTATTGGAGTGGACAAAAATGTGGCCTAGAAAAAATTTCAAAGTGATGAAGATGAAGTCCATATTCAACATACAAAATATTTTGCAGACAAACCACGCATCTAGGCAGTCTGCTTATACATTAAATTGTGAAAGACATCATCTCCGGATTAAAGAAACCTAGTGTTGTGGTTCAAAATGATCATCATTATTCGACTTCTAATTGATAAAAATTCATTATGCTTTTACAAAGTGTAATTCCCAATTGTGCTATCCACAAGCAACAGCACGTGGTATATCACAGAGAGAGAGAGAGAGAGAGAGAGAGAGAGAGAGAGAGAGAGAGATAAACTTACATGAAAATAAGAGGAATTTCCACCTTTTTCCAAATTCGTGAATGTAATAGTTTCCCTTTAGCCATAACTTTCGGCGCCTAATGGAAATCGGGCACTCGAGCCGGAGCGAAATAGCCGAATAATCCGAACGAAAATCACTGATGTTCACCATCGGGGTACTAAAGTGTTTCTTTATTCTTCGTTTCACTCTCATTTGTCGTCGTTCGCTGTCGGATACGCAACAACGTTAAGAATACACAAGTATCTGACTGCAGAGAGAGAGAGAGAGAGAGAGAGAGAGAGAGAGAGAGAGAGAGAGAGAGAGAGAGAGATTCCAAACAATACAAATAATCCTAATTTATAGACTTCTTTTGTTGTTCTCGTCCGTTTCCTAGGAATTTTGATTTCGACCACATCATATATACGTACATAGACTAAAAATAGAAGTCAATATCAAGTACCCTGCATTAAAGGATAAACATCATGGAAATGAGAGAGAGAGAGAGAGAGAGAGAAATTCATCATCCGTTTTGCAGCATCAGCGGTGATGGACTGGTCTAAAGTAGAAATAGTACAAAAGCTTCACCTGTTAATTAAATCCTAGCTTTTGGAGCATGGTTATATTGCAATATCAGCCTTGTAGAAACTCATTAAAGAATGAATAATTAAGAGACCGTGCATTTACTGAAGGCTGCCACGACAAACAGACTACTTAAACAGAGAGAGAGAGAGAGAGAGAGAGAGAGAGAGAGAGAGAGAGAGAGAGATGACGTTCAAACTAAAGGCTTTTCCAAAAGACTAATGCCCCAGAACACTAGCATCCCCAGGTGGATGAGACGCATTTCACCTTTGACTCTCCAACCAGGAACCTACCAAGCTGGTTCCGTCAGGAGACGAAATGATGCAAAAACAAATTTAAGACCACACAATGTTTTCATGCAAACAGGAATCAGAAGTTTTAACGATTTTGAAACTTTCACAAAAGGAACAATGGTCTCATATACACAATCCCACTTTCTTTCTCCGCTTTTATTCATAAATCCCTCACACAGTCAAGCATAGTTTCTCTCCATTTTTAGTCAATCTCACTAAGGCAAGCTTTCTTTTCTACCTTTTTATTGAATCTCTCTCAGTCAAACTCTGCTATTTTATATAATCTCCCTCCACACAGAACCACACACGAAATCAAACCAGAAAGACAGACAGACAGCCGGTCATGCTTCCTCAACGGGACAGCGCCTCCGACATCTTCCTTGCCCACTTACTCTCACCAAAATATGGCCATCACCATCCCCATTTACCAACGAGTGCCGTTATTTACAACGATGATAAATAGCCCTATCCACGATCAAATCCCCCTTGGAGAGGGAAAAGGAAGAGATCCCGCTAACGTTTTCCCTCGAGTCTTTACAACGGTCTGGCCCAACCTTTTCACTACCTTTTGGCCATGAGAACACGCAGCGGGTAGGCGGAAGAATATAGAGGATGAGTGAGGAGTGCAAAATGCAAAAGCATTCACTACTGGAAAAAAAGTGTTTTAACTAAAGTTAACATCAGCTGTTATAAAAGCTGCGGGTGTGATAGCAAGTACTTCAAAATTAGACAAAATTCCACCCTCAGGAGATGGTCTTGTTGCCATGAAAAATAAAATTCCTCATTTCTTTACTGTGTATGTGTAAGAGAGAGAGAGAGAGAGAGAGAGAGAGAGAGAGAGAGAGAGAGAGAGAGAGAGAGAGCGCATGCGTAAAATTCTATCTAATCACAATACTTTAATCGCATTTATTTAATAATTTCAGTCAGCCTACTATTACCGAATCTCCAGCTTATGGCTTATGTTTTCACTCCTGCCGGCCATTTCATTCTATGGTTCAAGTTTTTAAAACTTTATCACTATTATTCAAAAGGTGCAGAAATTTCTTCAGGGAGAAGACTTATATATACAATACAGAAATAAATCACTGTATGTACTAATTCAATGCGACGGTATAAACCTCTAAATAACAATGAGCCAGATAAACTACTTATTGGGCAAGGGCCTTTATAGAAATACCCAGGAATATTAAATTAACATGCCACAAGCGCCCCAAATCTAATCAAAAGTTTTACTGTGAATAATAAGATAGATTTCTGGTACTAGAGCAGCAATACATCATATCACTTACCCACAATGAGGATTACAACTCTCTCCAGGAAAAAAAAGCGGCCACTATGAGGAACGAAATAAGTTTCCAGACAATTTTCATATTATTGTGGAAAGAGATACAAACCTAGGACCCAATTTTCATACTGTTGTGGAAAGGGAAACAGATTTCGAAAAGACTGATAAATAGTAGTAAAAATTAACATTATATATGCTACAGTCACCAAATGAACGAAATACAAATGAAAAAAAAATGACACCTGACAAGAAACAGGAGGAAACGTATACATTCCCAGCAAAAACAAAATTTTGATTTACAGGCAAGTGGGAGCACACCATTGTTGTTCTGCCCAGCTAAGCTACCTACTAGAAAATTTACACATTTTAAACATGCCTTTCGGAAGAAATGGATCAAGGTTATCTCTTCCATGGCTGATATCCATAATCTTACATACTCTTTTATTTCAATGAAGCTCGATTCAATCATATTTCTTTCCTGCATATTAATAGAATAAACGTTCTTCTTAGCACCCGTCCAATGGATGGCATAATAATGATTATAATAACATTACATGTAAAATGGATATAGCCATTGAGTACTAGATCCACGGATAATTTCCTTCCTTATGTGCACTGATGTGCCCATGCGTACTCGTCTCTCCGACTTTCCATTGGTCGTATTTACTACAGAATTGTTGAGAACCAAAAATATGACTTCAGAGTGTAAAAGGGAACTAATCATTGAAGAAACACAAAACAAGAGGACCATCACAAAAAGCCACAGATTTTGTGATGGGAAAATGACGCTTTTGTTTCTGTTGTGTGCAGCGCAGCAGAGACAAATGTACTACACACACACACACCAAAAAAAAAGGAACAGAGCGTCCTTCCTCTTCTTAACAAAACAAGAAAATGAATAAATAAAAAAAGTGAAACAATCATACAAGAAAACAGATAGGAATCCAAACTAAACAATGAAGGGGAATCTATCCATCATCCTCCAATGAGTTCCCCTCTCCCATTCTCATGGCAAACAGGAAGCGGAGATGTTTTAAGGGGAAAAAGAAGGGTAGAGGGTATATATAAGTAATAAAACTGGGAACATACAAACAAAAAGCCTTATGAATACAGAATCAAGGAGGAGACCGTGAAAGTCTAAACAAACACGGAGGGAATTAGGATAAGGCCTCTTGGGAGATATTCAAAACAATAGGAGTCATTTATGACATATCAGGAAAAAAGAAAAAAAAAAATCCGAATAAAGAAAGGGAAAGAGGGCTTGGCTGGTGAATGTCGTATCATACCTGGCAATTTTAGTTTTATTCTGGTAGGAAAAGAGAGAGAGAGAGAGAGAGAGAGAGAGAGAGAGAGAGAGAGAGAGAGAGAGAGAGAGAGAGAGAGGATGCATAAATACAAAATTGTACATGTTAAATGCCAGATAAAAATAAAAGCTGCAATTGAAAGTCTTCTGGTAGAATACAGTAGAAAAGGGAAATGAAAAAAGAAAAAAAACAAGAGAAATCAATGAATGCAAAATAAAATCCGAAAAAAAATCAGCAAATACTTTGGAGAAAAAAAATAACGTTGACTACCATTAAAGCCTATACTCATTAAACTAAAAGAATGAGGCAAATAATTGTTGTGACCGAAATACAATCAAAAGTAGAAATAAGAAAAAAATATACAACTTGTCCAGATTAGAGAATGGAATAATAGTATCAATACTTCTGTGTATGCGTGTCAAAGTAATAAATATGTAATCAGCATTACATTACAGTACATTATAAATTACAATTACATTACAGATCCGAAGTATAAGGCCTGAGCGGCATTTCAGTGGAAAGACACAAGAACCAACTATCATAACTTCCAAACATTTCCCTTTACTACCTATGCTAGTAAGTGTTAGTGCATGACACTAGAATATTACGGAATCCCTCTCCACTCTTTCAGAAATTGTGTAGTATACGAGTTGATACAAAATCCCTTGTGATGTTTGCAAACGCTACTATAAACTGAGTTGATACAAAATCCCTTGTGAAGTTTGCAGAAGTTACTACAAAACTGAGTTGATACAAAATCCCTTGTGACGTTTGTAAAAGTTACTACAAACTGAGTTGATACAAAATCCCTTGTGATGTTTGCAGAAGTTACTACAAACTTGAGTTGATACAAAATCCCTTGTGACGTTTGTAAAAGTTACTACAAACTGAGTTGATACAAAATCCCTTGTGATGTTTGCAAAAGTTACTACAAACTGAGTTGATACAAAATCCCTTGTGACGTTTGCAGAAGTTACTACAAACTTGAGTTGATACAAAATCCCTTGTGATGTTTGCAGAAGTTACTACAAACTTGAGTTGATACAAAATCCCTTGTGATGTTTGCAGAAGTTACCACAAACTTGGGTTAGTTCGTGTCAATTCTGACAGAGCACATTTTATTCTATACTTGCTATGCCACTTTCAAACGGATTCTTTAAACTGTATTACATAGGATCAATGAACAAAACGTAAAACCTGGGTAACTGAACCTTATCTAAGGCCGAGAATAACACTTAAGAAATAACATCAAAGTTCTCTGGGGTCAACAGCAATTATAACAAATTAAGACGTAAAAAATATATATCAATGAACTATACATAACTAAGTTTTAATTAGACCTAGTAATTGTTACGAACTGGTCAGTTTTAGGCGTCCAAGTTCTAGCTTCAATATTTATTCCCGTGATGAATCCATTCATTTGAATTAATTTCCACGCATTAATATGCTCGCTAGGATTGCCAGTATTGCAAGAATATTATTTTCCCAATCTGAAGAATTCCAGGAGATCTGCCCGAAAAAAACAGACCACACCTGCAATCCATGAGCAAAATTTAGTTGACAATTCCATCCCTTGAAGCAACAACACGAATGCCACATTGATTCCACTGTTGGTCTCGAAAATGGACTCAAATTTCAGAAGAGGTTACGCAGTAATGAGAAAAAACAAGAGAGTACCGTGGTATTTAGCTTCAAACTAGTTAAAATTTGATCCCCCTCCGTTAAAAGCACCCTCGCCCTTCACATAGCTTCAATATAAAATATACATATTCTACAGTGAAGTCATAGAAAATTTATATTCATGGGTGAGGCAGTTGTGAAAAATCAGTTAAAATGTCGCTGGCTGACGTTACATGAACTACTCACGTGTGTAGGAAAATCTAAAAACATTCTAAGGGATTTTGATATAAAATTATATACACATTGAAAGGGGCATGTTTGATGTTGGCTAAATCGTTAATGAAATACTTTACCCTTTGCATAAAATAAGCCAAATCTGAAGCATTTACTTTCCACATATCTATACAAAATATAGATTCATTACACTATGTCATTAATGCGAAAGGAGAGCTCCAATCAGCAATGCCAGGTTCCATAAGTCAAGATCCAAATACACTGAATTTCTCATCTCAAACTATCATTTGGACTAAGCTACACTTGTATCCACATCATGACAATAAATACGCAGTGGCCTATTCTATTGCATCAGAAAAGAAACTGCTTCACGAATAATGATTCTTCATGTTAATATAGGCTACTGCCGTAAAAAATTTGATTTAAATCTGTCTGGCATATTATACAAATCAAATTATTTTAGGTTAGGCAGAGGCCAAAAGTTGTTCAATATACTCTATCAAAATCTTTTTTTTTTTAATGTTTCTTAACTACACAATTCGAGTTACCGATCTTGGGATGGATTTTCATAAGACAATAACTTTTTTTATGCACTGTTTCACTTTAAGACACTATTTCCAATATGGATACAGAGCGAAATCTTTATCAAAAATTAAATAAACAGCCAAAAAATATAAGTCAGTGTACCATGATAACCCCAACTGCAACGAAACTTCTACAAACTCCCAAGGACTTTCCAAACTGACTGAACCTCAGTACGGTATCTTCTTAATTTCGTAAGTCAATAAATAAATACTGAATCACTAATCATACTTGTATGACTTATAAATATAAATGTATTTCTCAATATCTAACTTACTAATACTGCTTAAAATCATTTTGTGTAAATTTTCTAACTAGATCTGATTAAATAGACAGCAACGCATTCAAGAGAAAAAACACAAGTCTCTTTTTATACTATTCTTTTACTAAGTTAGGACGAGGAGCTTCTGAAAAATGCATGGGTGAACCTA
The DNA here is from genome assembly GCF_015104395.2 of Macrobrachium nipponense. NCBI lineage: Eukaryota > Metazoa > Arthropoda > Malacostraca > Decapoda > Palaemonidae > Macrobrachium > Macrobrachium nipponense. Next base: position 39,694,933 of record NC_061108.1, read on the forward strand.
TAGCAGTAAGCCAATATACATATATACCTGACCTAGTCCTACAAACGCCCTACACAACGAACAATAACTTTAATAATTTAATGGGCTAATTTGAAGTAGACAGAAGTAACTTGGTTGGAATTACCTATTATTTTACAAATATGACAAGCCTAAAGATAGTTTAAAACACCACACATAAACCTTGGCTGCTGCTGCTGGAAATAAAACTCTTCTCAAAGAGCACTGGCATAAGTGGGTCTCTACACTATGCCTAAATCAACTTTAACCTGCTAAGTTCAATGCGCCCTTACTATTCTTGGCAGCTTGAATTAGGGATGCTAGATCATACTTTTGGTCTAGTTTTTAACCTAAAACGCTAACTTACATCTGCCTTTAATTCTGAGTGAGATGACCTCTCGGCCAAATACGCCACTGTAATTCTTGACATCATATGCCAACACTCATGAGGACTGATCACTCTTTCTTCTTTGCTACTGATTCTTTTAAATACACAGGCTAATACGTACTGGTACTGAATCCAGTTTACCAGCTTAAGTCACTTCCTTGAACACAAAATGAATTAATTAAGTCACAACTCTGAACACTAGGCAATTTTTTAACAAGTTGATATTTTTAACATGTACAGGATGCTAGGTGATCACAGTTAATAAATCAATGACAATGAATATTTTCGTAATCTGAATATTTTCGTAATCTGAATATTTTCGTAATCTAACACCGAAACCGTTAAGATATTTAAGTGAGGAGACTAAGTCACCTCTATCCAAAGAAACATACAAAATTATGACTTAGATGCACCAGTATCACATAAAATCTTCCGGGATTGAGAGATATTACCATTTTAGCACTAACAAAAAGAACAAGACCAGGAAATTAGGGCTCAGAATCCTATCAAATTTGTGACTAATATCAACTGAACATAGGGCTAGAGAACTACCAATAGCCAACCAATACGTTGTGGCGTAACCCGCAATCACATCGAATCAACAGCAAACCTGCGACTTAACAACTTGTAAGACATCCAATACACATTCCTAAAATGCTCTAAACGAAGTAAGCTTGTAATTTGACTTTATATCAAAAGCTTTCATATGAATATTGTGGCCTCTAATAAAAGCATTGATAAAAACATACATTTGATTATAGTGCAGCAAAAACACTGGTTGACAATTTATTAAAATTCTTTTGAAACTGCCTTGTATAATCTAAATATGTTATCCCTGAGAAATTATATATAATTTAATCTCTAAATTTCTTACAAACTCTAAATTTGGTCACATAAATTTCAACTTCATGTCCTTAAGCACTTACAATATCTTTTCTAGCATGGCACAAATAATTTTCTACTGGCAAGATAAATCAACCTCAATTGGCTTGTGTTAAAAACAACCCTTTTTCGAAATCTGAGACAGTTCTTATCCACACCTTTCATTGAAAACTTAAAAACGAGCGTAAAATTCTTATAGACAAATAGTTCTAGGTCTGGTTGTAACCATTTTTAACTAGATTTATTCAAATGCAAGTTGCAGTTGTAATAGAACTGTTATTTAACTTAAAAATGAATTTCCATTCATAGGGAGGTATATCAATGGTCACATAATATAAAGATTGCAATACTTACGCATAAAGGTTCATATATTGTACTGAATGTTTCTTTCATTTACCTACATTTATCCAAAGTCTTTATGATGGGAGTGATGCAAGTGGTAGAATGTCTGCATGATGCGACTGTTTTGATGTAACTGATGGTCTGAGTCAAGCATGTGATATGTGTACATATTTGAGGATGAATTGTTGCAATTTGTCAGAGAAAGTGATAGTAAATGTATGCAATTCTGTATGATAAGAAAGCGAGTTGTGAGTGGAGCTTGGAATCATTGACACTTGCAAATTATATATAATAATGCTGATTTAGGAAGTGAGGAGAAACTGTTCACTGATAAAGGGGCTTGAAAGAGGAGGCAGGTGAGAGCCAGTGTGAGCAAGGATATGTTGTTGATGGCCATTCAACTTTGCAGTTGTCAGTTAAGAGTTCATGTTGTTTAACCTTATTGTATTTTTTTCTGTATAAGTCAAGTTTAGTTGTTGCTGTACTATTTCGAGCGTCACAAGTCAAATCTGTCTGTACTATGGACGTGAAATATTAAACTCGAAGAAATCTTCTGTGCTTCCCTTAAGTCGTGTTTAAAGGGCCCAATACACTGTCAATCATGATTGTACAAATTGGCGATTGCTCAATCATTGGTAATGTCCACTCACGAGAGGCAAGATTGTACAATCATCTGTTGTCTTTTAAAGCTCAAGCAGTGAGGATGAGCAAAGAGGTTGCATTTGTTGCCATTATTATGGCCTTAGAAGAATCTGAAAAAAAAGAAAAGTGTGAAAAGAAAGTTGTGGATGAAAGAATGGTATTGAAATAGAAATAAATTTACGCATGAAAACCTGAAGACTAGAGGAATTTCCTGATTATGTATCATCCAAACCAGCACCTGACTTCTCACTGTTTATCACTTTCTTCACCTCTCTTCGGTAGTTTTAATGCAACAAATTCATTTTCTTGGTCACTGAAGCCTTGGTAGCAATGGGGTCTATTTCCCTTAATTTCTGAATAATTTTTGTGTAACCTTCGTTCCTTAGACATCTGTTTCTATAGTCATCGCTCATTGTTTTCCAAAGACCCGGAAATCCACAATAAAGTTAAGTGAAATTTTTCTAAAACTCCTGCGAGCCCGTTGTACTCGCCATGGTGACAGATGAAAAACTTATCTGTTTGCGCAGTTACCACCACTAACTAACACTCAAAATTGTACAAATACTATAACCGTGCACAAAATATCAAACTGTTTGAACTTACTCAATCATTTGAGCAAACTACCAATCGTATCCACTAGCGTTGGAAATGCTCGCGCAGTCAAGGATTTTGTGCAATCATGATTGATAGTGTGTGGGACCCTAAACTCATAACCAAGATGGTGGCATCAATTTGTTTTACATTATGAGCTAAAACCATATTCTTAGGATTAGATATAGTGGAAAAAGAAAAATGGCAGACAACTTTGAGACTTCCACTAGTGCGCAATCTTTGGACAAAAGTTCAGTAGAAACCTTTAAGAAGTGAAGAAGGCAAATGGAAATTTAGTTTGTGGCAAGTGGGGCAAATACAAATGCAAGGCAAATGAGGATTGCATTATACTCCACTGGCCATTATACTCCACTAGACTGGGCCTCAAGTACTTGAAGTTTGTGGCTAGTTTCAGTACTATTAGGTTTTGGCAAATACCCTTCAAGCTCTAGCTGAATATTGTAATTTTGCAGTTTGAGTTTGCATGTTATATAACAAGATTGTATTTTCAACCACTTGAAAGTTCCAGGAGTTGCTGCTTTGAGAAACTAACTTGGATTTGAGCAAAGCTGTGGATATATGCCAGGCATTTTAGGTTACAAAAAGTACACAAAAGAAATGTGCAGTGTACAGGACAAAGCAATAATTAAACCGAAGTTTACTGAAGCATTCTGTTAGTGACCACAAAATACAAGAAAACTGTAAGAGGGTCAGTGCTGATCGTAAGTCCTTCCATGTGTTCAGATTTTGTGGAATTCACTATGAACTAGTTAAGTTTAAGTGTCCTGCTTGGTGTAGGACTGGTAGTGATTGCAAAGGGCAAAATCACTTCAAGTTTGTGTGCAAAAGGACAGTTCATAATGTTGAAAATTATGCAGATGAATATGAAAGAATTATGAATGGTATAAGTAGTGGATATCCTTTTATGAACATTTTAACAGTAGAGAGAGTCTTGGTGTCTATGAAATCATATATATGGACTAAATCCTAATTATTGCATGATAAACAAGATCGGGTGATGCACGAGTAATTATGCAAATTACAGTTCTTTCTTTTGTATGCTGTACATTTTTGAGTTTCACAAAATTTCATTAGCAAAAAAAATGCAAACACTGAAACAATGTGTAGCACCACCCTCGTATCTACTCAAGAACTAATGGTGGCAGATACAGAACTGACCCAGATCGTGGGAGTTGCCACTGACTGCTGGATTAAAAAGGTCGGACTGTAATAATAATGAAACTCAAGTCTTATAGTGGCCATTTTGAAGATGTGCGCCTGCTTTGTCATCCATGCAGCGTTGGTGTATGATGGAGATCCCCAGTTCATTTCAGCTAAGTTCAGAGTCTTTAAAAGAGAGTGGGGAATTATGAGCAGAATTTCGTCACTGGGGCATCCACAGGGAAATGGTAAGATATAATTAGCTATGAAAGTTATGAGAATGATTCCAAAGAAGACATGAGACAGTGGCACGGATTAATACCTTGCGATGCTTGAACTTATAAGCACTCCCAGACAACATATGGGTATGAGTTCTGCACAGATGATGTTTGGTCGGCAACTAAATTTGGTAATCCCCAGCCTTGGCCAAAGGTTTATTAAACAAAAATGTCCAAGTATACAAAAATGGGAAAATTGTAAAGAGGCCATTTAAAATAACTTGGCAAAGCTGCAAGGGACTTGGCGCCTCTCAACCCTAATCAGCATATGTTTACCAGAATCCAAGAAGACAAGAGTGGGAGGAGCCTGTGGGTGATTCTTGACAAGATGATCCATACATATTCTACAGAAAGAATGGCAGCATCTGCAAAACAATATAGAGTACACACGAGGCCAGCATTTGTCATTAAAAATATGGATCAAGAAGCTACAGAGGGAGCTAGGAAGGAGTAGCCCATGTCTTCGAGTTCCTTTGAACGGATTTTAGCTTGAAGATCAGCTCATTTGACGGATCCGACAGAAAATGTAAACGTTTGGATGGTTTATAACTTGTAGCTTGTTTCAAATTATGTGTATCTTTAAGTTTAAAACTATTCAGGTAATAAAAAATCTTTTGAATTGGTATGTCCTTGAGATTTAAATTGTTCTTCATAAATTTTTATGAAATATTTTACTGAATTTTGAAAACTTTAAGAAGAAATAATGCTCAATAGTTACTCTCTTTACAATGTTTATGCTGTAACTTGTTATAATGACTATAAACTACGTTGTTGTCAGGTAAGAAGCTATGTTGTTTGCCTCATTTTACTTTCTTATGTGTTTTACTTTAACACATTGTCAGTATATGGTAAATGGAAATCAGAAAATGGGCAAGTGAATGTTAAGATGCATGATGAAAGAACGGAAGTGGTTGAATTGTATATGGGAATAATATAACTAAGTGATGGCAGAATGAGGTAAATGTCACAGAATAGTCAAAGCTAGAAAGGTCGTGGACTTATGTACAAGTTTTAAAAGGGACTTGAATTGTTTATAGAAGCATAGGTGGCAATGTGTGAAATGATTGTTTAGCCGACCCTCTCTTATAGAAGAGAAGTGTGAAAGCTTAGTGCGTTGAAAGTTAAAAGTTGTTGAGTAGAACAGTTTCCCAGTATATACGATTAAAGAAGATGTAATAAAGTAGTAAGTCTGGACATATGAAGTGTTGAAATCTTAGCCTGCTTGAAAATTGGGATTCTGAGTGAGTTAGATCTTGTAGAAAGAATGCACAGTGATAAGAGTATAATTCAGAAGTGGTAGGGGGAAAGAAGAGAGGACGTCCTAGAAAAGTGGGATAAATAACGCGCTTACGATGTTTTGGAAGGGAAGGGCTTTAACATGAAGCTCTGTTAAATGTGCAAGATTGGTGTAGACAGATTAGAAGCACTCTCAAACAGCCCTGTCTTTAAGGATATAAAGTTAAAATTTTGAAATTTTTACTACATATTTGTTTAAAAATTCAGCAGTTATAGTATGAATGCAGCTGCAATTGTTGATTTTTCTCTAAATATCCCTGTTAGAAGAATCCCGTAGGGGGGTTCATAGTGCAACTGCGAAGTTTTCCTCCTGTTACGCCTTTCAAACCTATCCTCAATTTCCTTTCCAACGCTGAATGACCTCATAGGCCCCAGTGCTTGGCCTTTGGCCTAAACTCTATCCATTCCCTGTTAGAAGAAGTTGATTTCCTGTAGTTGAAGATATTATATATATATATATATATATATATATATATACTATATATATATATAGATATATATATATATATATATATATATATATATATATTATATATATATATATATATATATATATATATATATATATGTATTATGTATACTTATACATATACATGCACGCACTTCTGTAATTGTGCAGTTAACGTCTTTGACTTCAACGATCTTTTGTGAAGAGAGGTGATTAATCGTATCACTTCAATCACGCTCCGTATTCCATGACCTTGTTGTTGAAGCACCTAATTTTGTTTTTGACGTCTTGCGTTGTTGCTGGTTCCCCAAGATAATGATGATGATCCGGTGTTGTTGGATCAACCTGATTGTTGATATTTCTTGACGATGGTTCCCTGTCGAAGCATTCGTCTTTATCGGGTACGCTGACAATTTTTGTTAACGTATTGTATGTAGTTGCTTATTCAACGTCCTCTCATGTTTGCCACTATCACCACCAAGTAGGTTGAGTCTTAGGTTAGAGTGCTTTTTTTTTAAGTAGATTACGGCCAAACTTATGTGAATTCATTTGAAGATTTTACAGGGGTTTTCTCAGGAGAGAAGGGGCTTCTTTGGCGGGAGCTGGTGAGGATTGCTCAGCTTTATTGTAAATGTTTCAGTGTTAAGATTTCGAAATGCCATGCGCCATTAATGAAGATTTTTAGATGGTGCTACTAAGATTTAGTAACTGCTTTTACAAAGAAAGTGTGATTTGAGTAAATGGGCCCTCTTAGCCTTTTAAGGTTTGTTTGGAATCGGCAAGCACCTCAGGTAGAAGAAATCACTGCTTATGACGGGAGTGCTTTTTACCAGTTACCAACACAAGCGGATTATTTACCCAGGGGTGCATGCTTGAAAGTCAATTTTATGGTTGAACCTCGTAGGCTTATTTATATGATTTGTGTTTTTATGTTGTGCTCTCTCTTCCTGTGTGGAAGTGTATATTTCTTAAATGGAAGTGTATTATTCTTCTTAAATCAGGTGGCCGTAATTATGATTATCATCTCACATGTGAAATGTTAACTGCGTATTTACAGAGAAGTTTTCCCATTATACTGGTAAGTGCTAATCAGATATCTTCAGGAATTTCAATTCACAGAAGTTCGGAACAGGTAGAAACTTCCATAAAACTGACTGATTTCTTGTATTATCACTATTCATTGCAATATACAGAACTCACGAGGAAATTTTGTAACGAACCAGCTAACCATCCAACAACGTCATAATGGCAGAGCATCAGCAAATCATCATTTCACACTCATACTGGAGGTTTTTGTGGCTCCAAGTTTTTGTATCTGATAGTGTTTTCATCGCCACGATTTCTCTAGATTTGTTGCATTATTGACAACTGAATTTAGTTGAGTAGTTGTCGTAGATACTATTTACCTTTTTCCAATTGTGTTCTTATGCAATGGTTTTACCCTAATTTTCATTTTATCTTGAATCTTAGGATCTTTTAGGAATCTACTGTTTACTGTTTACATTTTAACATGGGAATGACAAGAAGATTTATGGTTAGTGCTTAAATGGTAAGATAGAGAGTTTTCAGGATTTTTTTCCAAAATTACTAATAAGCGAAAAGCAAATAGTCTAAAATATTGTTGAAAAAAGTTAAGGTGAATTTACATATTAGAGGTAGTCTCATAATAAAAAGTATGGAAATTAATTCAAGTTAAATAACAGTTCTATTAAAAATGGTTATAACCAGACCTAGAACTATTTGTCTATAAGAATTTTACGCTCGTTTTTAAGTTTTCAAAGAAAGTTGTGAATAAGAACTGTCTCAGATTTCGAAAAAGGGTTGCTTTTAACACAAGCCAATTGAGGTTTATTTATCTTGCCAGTAGAAAACTACTTGCGCCATGCTAGAAAAGATATTGCAAAAGCTTAAAGACATGAAGTTGAAATTTTTGTGACCAAATTTAGAGTTTGTAAGAAATTCAAAGATTAAATTATATATAATTTCTCAGGGATAACATATTTAGATTATACAAGGCAGTTTCAAAAGAATTTTATTAAATTGTCAACCAGTGTTTTTGCTGCACCATAATCAAATGTATGTTTTTATCAATGCTTTTATTAGAGGCCACAAAATTCATATGAAAGCTTTTGATATAAAGTCAAATTACAAGCTTACTTCGTTTAGAGCATTTTAGGAATGTGTATTGGATGTCTTACAAGTTGTAAGTCGCAGGTTTGCTGTTGATTCGATGTGATTGCGGGTTACGCCACAACGTATTGGTTGGCTATTGGTAGTTTTCTAGCCCTATGTTCAGTTGATATTAGTCACAAATTTGATAGGATTCTGAGCCCTAATTTCCTGATCTTGTTCTTTTTGTTAGTGCTAAAATGGTAATATCTCTCAATCCCGGAAGATTTTATGTGATACTGGTGCATCTAAGTCATAATTTTGTATGTTTCTTTGGATAGAGGTGACTTAGTCTCCTCACTTAAATATCTTAACGGTTTCGGTGTTAGATTACGAAAATATTCAGATTACGAAAATATTCATTATCATTTATCTATTAACTGTGATCACCTAGCATCCTGTACAAGTTAAAGATATCAAGTTGTTAAGAAATTGCCTAGCGTTAAAAGAAACTGGAACAAAAATCCATATGACTGTCATTGCAAAAAGAGTGAGAATCTTGGAAGGCCTGAAGTCCTTTCTCAGGAGTCAAAAGACATCATAGCTGAGGCGGCAGTGGGTAGACCAAGAATGTATTTACGTAAATTGGCACTTGAACTAGAAACAAAAAGGGGAAACAAGAGAAGTTATAGTGTTGTATATTGTGAGTTGAAAAAATCTGTTATCAAGCCATTTCATGTTATCAGCAAGCCCAACATCACTCAGCAACAGAAAGAAGACTGTGCATAGTTTTTAAAGATTGGGATGAAGCTGACTTTCTCCATGTTGCCGCTTCAGATGAATTCTTCATTTACTTCTTCATTTACACAGTCAAGAAGCCAAATCATAAAAATAACCACATTTGGGTTGCAAAGTTGGATAATATCAGCAAAGATGTGCGCTATCTCTAAGTTGTGAAAATTCTGTAAAAAACACTGAACATGAATTATGAGTGTTGCTAAGACAATCCATGTTCCCTATTGAGCCTCGACAAATTCCTCTTTACAAGTATTCTATATGAAATGACTCCGTTGTAGTTCCTTTAAAATACATAGCTCCAGACTTCCCCAATGTGTATTTCGAAGTGTCTTTGATCTTCAGTACAGATTTCACAACAACAACAACATTAAGTATGAAAGGACACTGACGGGCAGACAGACGGACATATAATCGGTCTATCTTATATAAGTAAGCTCATCTATGCCTCATGACTTAAAACGTATCAGATTTGGCTGAAAGTCATTCAATTGTGTAGGAGGAAATGCAATGACAAAGAAAGTGTGATAAACACAGCACTAGACAGACAGTAGTCTCCTTTACACATATATTCGCAATATCTACCTTTAAAAGACGCTGCTTCAAACAGCTCATAGAAAGTGCAATGAAAGTTAAGTAAGACGGACATACTGACACAGGAAAAATAGCTGGGCAGATTGATTATTTCCCTTCATGCCCATCTACACACGATGGTCTACCTTTGTACCCGGTTTAATTGAAATCCTTACAAATGTATAGGAGCTGCAATGGCAAAGCGAACATGACAGAATCACTGACATACAGGCAGACAGGTAGATAATTTCCCTCGAACCACATCTGTGCAAGAGTAGTTGTGATGACATTGTACAGGTGAAAGAGATAGTGAATGGCAGACAGCTGGACGGCTCCACCAACAGACATGTGGATGGAAAAGAATGGTCTTGCAGACTTTTGCAGTAGGGCCCTAAATGATCTCTCTTCAAGATCATCAGTCCTAATAGGCATAATGAGCATTCAAGGCTGCAATGACAAGGGAGGTAAACAGAAACGCTGTCGGACAGACAAACGTATAACCCGTTATCCACACGCCTATCATAACCCTTCATTCACACCTATGAAAAATAGTCTAACCGTGTACCTCCATCAATAAAATTTACGAGGACAAGTATGTGTGACAGACACACTGATGTACAGACGGACAGGCAAGCACACGGGAATCCTATATGCCCCTGCTGACTTTCTCTGTAGCAGTTAAATTATAGCTTCACTCTCATAGTTTTCTCACTGCAGAAATCTAAGTCAGAACAATGGAACTACTCGGGAAACGTTGGTTGGAAGCATTCAATGAGAAATTCCACACGAAAGGAATTACGCAAGTGGTCTCGGTGAAACTAGGTAATGGAAAATACGCCCAAACATCTAAATTGCCAGATGAATATCAGTAAATGACGTATGACTGCCGGTGATGAATAGTTATACATACACACATTTTTATGTGTGAGTGGGTCGACACGCACGTGCTCACAAATAAATACAGCCTCATAATTTGTGTGTATATATGTATATATATATATATATATATATATATATATATATATATATATATATATATATATATATATATGTCCCCAAATTATGCTGCTCCCTTTATAAAAAGAGCAGATCTGATAGAAAGCATGGCACCGGTCACTGCTACATTCATGCTTCAACTTCCAAATTACGGACATACACAAAGAAAAAAAAAAAATTAGACCTTTGCCGGGGATATGTATAAAAGTAACTTTTTGTTTTTATTTTATTATTTTAATAGGAATTTAGAAATAATTACATACGTCAAAGAATTCCTTCTCTAACTGTGTCCTCTATTTTCCGAATCAAAAATCAAACTAGAGAGTTCTTAAAGGTTATGTCAATCGGCCTTAGCTACGTTCAGCTACTATGCCTAATAAATTCGCACCATTACGAAACCATCGACAGGGGATAACGAGCTACTTATTATTCCTAAAGGAAACAAACATACGTTAGCAGGGATGTGGGACTTATCTGCTTCATAATCTATTTGAGTAAAAACCGCGTCAAGACTTTGGCAAAATATGAAGAGTTTTACAGTTTTCTGAAATTCAGGCATCAAATGCGAAATGACTCATATTGGACACCTGCTGCCAAGGCTGTTTGCGCGACACGATAACAATCAGCGAACGAAACCTGGAACGAAACTCGCATTTAATGAAGAGACGGAGAATGGAGTCTATAACCAGCACCAACTCCATTTTGTAAAGAATTCTCGCTCCCGTCTCTTTCTTTCCTTCACACGCACAGACAAAAGCACATCTTCAATCACATCTCCGTAACTTCTTCTCTGGTAGCCAAGGCACAACTCTGGCCTTAACCTTCTAAAACAAATCACTCCAGAGGCGCGCACATACACAGATATAGACGCAGACGGACAGTTCCACTGTCAACTTCTTATGCATTTCCCTTTCATTCTCGTAGGGTTTGCTTCCATTGCAATTCAGGGCACGACATCCATCCCCTTGCGTGTTTATTAGCTTTCCAAAGTGAATACCGACGATTTCGTTCTTTGGCGGTCAATGGAATCCCGGTTTCTCAACTTGATTTTGAACCCGCTTTACGATTTCCTTTGTTTCCCCCGCTACTCGGAAACCACTTGAGATTTTACCATCACCACTAAAATTTTTTATATAACTAAGTTAATGAGTAACTGGAAAATATATAAATTAATGATA
>NC_061108.1:39709108-39754108 GCF_015104395.2 Macrobrachium nipponense
TGCCTCTAATTCCTAGGTATAATTGTTGGCTAGTAACAGCTAAAAGAGTAATATAAATATTTATCTTTGAACTGATGAGACCTTACGGTTCATAAGTACTAGATTATTGACATATGAAGATTATTTGGTGCTATTACAACTTATAACACTTAGAAGTAAAGAATTGGGACGGAACAAAACATTCATTACACAAGACCTCAATATCACTCTACTAAAGCCAAAAATGTTCATCGAATGTATTAAGAAATACTGAATTTCACTACACGACACATAAAAACCTTTGAGCGTATGCAAAATAAAAGCCGCATAAACAGTCTGGATGTGGAGGAGGAGCCTAGTAAAATACATCCATAAACCGAGGCTTTAATTGCCTATAAAACACTTAGTCCCACATCAAACGTTTTGTCTTCTGAGCAAAACAATAAAATGCCTGGACTCTTCCCAGGGATCGAAGCACACACTAACAGACAGTGGACGAAAAGAGGCGACTTGACGTGCTTATCTCGTCGTCGACTCTGTTCAGTGCCTAGCCTGTGAAATGACCTTTGAGATACAGGAGGTCAATTTTGTTTATTATTAAGTGTGTGTATATTCCTCGTTCACGTTAGCAAATTCAGCTTTACTATACGTATGCATTAGTAGACGTTTTTTTTTTTTCTTTTTCAAGCAGATTTCGGTTATAATGGGTGGGGAAAAAAAGGTAAACATGACCTTCTTACGACAATGAATTTACAAAAGGTCGAGAAGCTGGAAGACATGCACTCCCCGTCCTTTGAACGCATCCTTGCCCCTCAGGTGCAAGAGAGACAGCGCCTAATAATAACAACCATTCCAATCCCTAGGTCAGGTGACATCAGTTGGCGTGATTTTGTCTTTCAAAATCCAAAACGTTCCCACTAAATCGTGGAACGACTGACTTTTAACGAACAAATAGAAGATACTTCTGCTTACCGCAAAACGAGTGTCTTCAGGCAACCTGAAGGTACCTGGATACTTCCCGTTAACATCAGCAGTACTTTTCTAGGCTTGTACAGTAAATCAAGTACCCGAGGGTGAACCGATAGTGACTGATCTCAGCCAAGGAGAGTAAGAATGCTCGGAAGAATCACGGATAGGAGCCTCATCGAAAATTACCACTGAACACAGACAGGGTAAAGGCATTCTAAAGCCATAACCTTTGAGGGGAAAAGGAGTGGGTAAATAAATATATAGCAAAGTTAAACACTGTATCCGTGTTCTAATATGTTGTACGAAGCCCACTAAAATTTGAAAAAAATTGAAAGGTTTTTATTTAAGCTTTCGGAGAGTACATTCTCTCCCTCTTTCAGAAAGAGGGAGAGAATGTACTCTCCGTAAGCTTAAATAAAAAACTTTAAATTTTTTCCAAATTTTACTGGGCTTCCTACAATATTAGTATATATATATATAATATATATATTCTACTATATTATATATATATATTATATATATAATTATTATATAAGGTATAATAGAAAAATAAAAGAACTTTCCCCAAAGAAACATCTGCGGCTTCCAAAGTGTGATGATTGAAGGTTCACCATAGAGTGGCAGCAGGAACCGTGTGCATAAGCATTGGCCTAATATTTGTAAATTAACTTTCTACTTTTATAGCGTTATATCGAAAGTTATTATGATTTCTTTTGATAAAGCACAGGGAAGTTTAGCATCTGATTAAATGAAATATAAATAACACACAAGTTAGTGTAAAAAAAAAAAAAAAAAAAAAAAAAAAAAAAAAAACGAAATCCAAGTTATATGCGCGTTTAGCATTTGCTACATGGTTAGGCCTATTTCAAGAATCAAGGAAATATATTTTCCAGCTTGTTAGTTAATAATTTCATGGAATATCTGATTGTGCAAATTTTTGCATGCGGAATTGCGTTCAGGGTCGCACCAGACAAGTATTTCGTAGGTTTCCACCTTTTTTTCTTTCTTTCTTTCTTTCAGTGCATAAGTGAGACTATTCTTGTCCATACGATCCGGAGTGTGAATATGCTTGGCGAGTATTATTTTAATTCGAGTATTCCCTGTTATGCTCTCTCTCTCTCTCTATCTCTCTCTCTCTCTCTCTCAGGACGTTTTTATCTATCAGGGAATAACCACAGGTCTGTTTAAGAATCGAGCACTAGGCCTATTGGTCATGCTCGGGTGCTTCTTTATATATCATATATATATATATATATATATATTAGTATATATATATATATATATATTATATATCCAAAAACTTATAAATTTCTGTTATGCAATGATACTTGACTGGATGGCGAACTGATTGCTGGTTGTCAGTGGTGATATGAATTTGGGTGATACACTCCCTTATGATACGCCCACTTACGCAAATTCAGTCTTAAATTTCACGGTTGGGATATGACTCGAAGATTTGAAGTAATAGGTGAAGTGAAAAGGTGGAGTTAGTATTGTGGGTAGAGGTAAAGGTAGAGGGGGGAAGGGGTGGTTGGGGTCTGTCGTCTCCCTACTTAACAAGATGGTGATTTTACGGTGTTCTGGTTGTTTTGCGACGACTTTCTTATTTTTTATATAGCGAGTCTGTTTCCCAGGTGCAAGGATAGGTCCTGGTGTCGTCCTGAAAGTTCTATCTTTGCCTAAATAACAGACAGTGGCCTGCATTGTAAGCCTTGCAATGCCCGGAACTAGGCCTAGTCACCTGAAGGTAGCAACAGAGGTTAGAGCCTTTCTCGAAGATGGGTTTTATGCTCAGGTCCTAGAAGCTAGAGTCAGAACTACCAACCACCCCCAACTTCTCCATTGAATCTAGGTGCATTCATGGTTGATTATGTTTAATGTCGCATAGATTTTCCCTTCACATTCTATTGATACTTGCATGGTTTTATGCCATCTTCGCTAAAATAATTGATAATACACTATATATTAAATATTTGTTTCCACAATTGCTCGAAATATACATTGGTAATGTTGGTAATCCTGTGTTGAACGAAAATTTCAAATTGTTTTCGTTTCTATAGTTTGAAGTAATTGCTATACTTTAAAATAATTACTATTACCTAATTTTTTCTTATGATTGTTTTAAATATCATAGATTTGATATTTGTGCATCATATGTTAGCTTTATTTTGCTTGATAGAGCTTTCACTGTAGACAAAAAATATATATTTTTCAGCTACGAGTTGTAGTTGCCAGTTAGTGAATTTCGAAACGAAATTCTCTGAAATTTGTCGCTTCAGTTTTGGAACTTACTGTACAGTAAATCAAGTACCCGATGGGTGAACCGACAATGACTGATCTCAGCCAAGGAGAGTAAGAATGCTCGGAAGAATACACGGATAGGAGCCTCATCGAAAATTACCACTGAACACAGACAGGGTAAAGGCATTCTAAAGCCATAACCTTTGAGGGGAAAAGGAGTGGGTAAATATATATATAGCAAAGTTAAACACTGTATCCGTGTTTTAATATGTTGTACGAAGCCCACTAAAATTTGAAAAAAATTGAAAGTTTTTTATTTAAGCTTTCGGAGAGTCATTCTCTCCCTCTTTCAGAAAGAGGGAGAGAATGTACTCTCCGAAAGCTTAAATAAAAAACAAAAAACTTTCAATTTTTTTTCCAAATTTTAGTGGGGCTTCCTACAATATATATATATATATATAATATATATATATATATATATATAGTATATATATATATATAATATATATTATATATATATATATATATATATATATATATATATATATATATATATATATATATATATATAACAGTGTGTGAATGCACGTACGTTCTTGAAACTTTACGACCCACGGTATCCTCAAACTGCAAAAACGCTAGATTAGAAATACCTTACGTGAATAAAACTTAAATAAATTCTAAAGACAAATAATCATTTTAAAACTGAATACTGAAGCAAAATTGAAAAACAATTACTGCTAAATAAGCGAATGAATATGCAAAGTTGTGACGTGCACAGGCTATGCCACATCCCAAGTCTTTTCGGACCGGTGGTTATATGAAAACAGCATCGCTTAAAGCCTATATTAGTATCCCTAATGAACTGAATGACACAAATACTGACGAACGCACTACCACCGATTAACTGAAGACAACAGTATAAATACCTAAAATAATTGTGTCCATTAACACAGGAAGTGTCTTGTGTATACTTATGTTCAAGTATATGTAATACAACGCAAAGCAGGAAACCTAACATAAAAAAGCCTGCCATTGTATACGGTCTGAGACAGAGGTTTCATCGTCTAAAACCTTGGCCATCGAGTCATGTTGCGTACAAACAAGCGAGTATGTATTATAGCATGTGTATGTATATATACATACTCATTATAATTCATGTCAACTTTTATGGGTTGGCTTCAAAACTTGTTACCTAACCTTGTTACGGTAAGTCCCCTGGAATACTGTTTGTGTATGAGGGTACAAGTTAATAGTGACGTTAAGACTGTAAACGTACCGCATATCAACTCATTATTATATGATCCTCTCCTTTTCTGTAGAATCTCACGCATTCTCTGTTATTACATCTTCTTTTATTCAGAAAGACAGTCCAACAAATGTGAAACTATAAATAACCTGGCACAGTTGAAAGCTTTATCAAACCAAGCCTAAAATTCCACTCCGGTAACACTGCATAAATACCTCTCAATGCGATTGGTTATGCAAATCAAGAGAAGGGACACTGCAGGCCAGAAGTTTGTAGGTACATGTCAAAATCTCTGGAGTAAAAGAGAATAAAGATCAAGAAATTGTTTCAATGCTATAGTCCAGTGTAAAAAGAAAAAAAAACTTCGTATCCAGAGACAGGAAGTGAGTTGAAACACAAATGGGTGGTTCGTTCTAGTGTTCCGGACACTTCTGGGAATCTATGTGCAAAGGTTTTGAGGTAGCGAAATTTGTTACAGGCTGATGTCACTCTCGATTAATCCGGTAGAGAACGAACTATGGCAGTGACAGTTGTTTTGATTACTTCTAGAGTTTACGAACATTTCTCTACTATGTACGTATACTAATTTAGTCGATATAATATGCATACGCATAAGAAAGAGAGTTAATCTTCTATAACAAATAATCACAGTCAGTCATCCAACCCAACCACATAAATAGCCAACGTGGAGTAAAGGAAGGAAGCAAGACTAAAATAGTGTGCCGTTAGTATTATAAACCCAGCGGGAAGCCATTTCATCTGTAATAAATTCTTTATGTGGCATATTGGTGGTGTCGTGACAACAAGGCGAGGGTGTGGCCCAGGTTAAAACAACTACACTAAATTTAGTATATCTACATACACTTTATATCATACGGTGCATTTTCACGTTTAATTACATACATATATGAATATATGTATGCAATTTATGTAATTAAAAAAGACTATAATATATATATATATAGATATATATATATATATATAATATATATATATATATATAATATATAAAATGAAAAATTAAACAGTTTTCTTCTAACAGCGGGTGGCTCCGAGAGAGAGAGAGAGAGAGAGAGAGAGAGAGAGAGAGAGAGAGAGAGAGAGAGAGAGAGAGACTTCACCGTCAATCTAACACCCAAACTGCTAGGTTGTGGATAAACTCCAGGTGCGGAGACCTTATGCAAAATGGGTAACATCGCGTCAAATTCCCTACCTCTTTTACCTCTATATTGGACGTATTCTCACTCTTCCTGGATGTCGAAGCTCCTTTCCAGTGCCTCTTTGGCTAAATCTATCCAACTCATTTTAGGTCTTCCTCTACTTCTTCCAAATGCTCAGTTGTGTACTCTTTAACCACCCAACCTCTTATCCTACTTGTTTCCCACATGACCCAACCATCATAGCACGTTAGCCCATCTTTTTTAGCTATGCTAACCTTCTCACTCGGCTTTCTACACATCTCCAAATGTCTCGCGTCTTCTACCTAATGCGCTGTATTCTTGTACTTAAGAGCTTTCAACTAGACAGCTACCAGTTGAGTCCGAGATTCGGTACTACCGAATATCGGAACTCAACTACAATCGTGTGATGTCTGAGTGTATGTAATATCCGTGACCCTTAATAGTGGGGCAGATAACAGAAAAATCGTGCAAATGATGATACAAGCATCAAATTTGGGACAAGTGTCCACCAAGGTATAGTAATCAATACTAATCAAATCTGCCCGATTGGCCAATGGAAAATCCAAGATGGCGGCCATTTTAAAGATGGCCACCAAAATAACCACCTGAAGTAGATGTTTTGCTCAGAAATATTTGTAGTTGTCTGATTTGCATGATCTAAGTGTGGATTCCTATGTTTTGAAGCCTGCTGAACTATATTTTCCCTTTTAACAACCACTCTGAGACATATTTCTCAAGATGACACCACCAAGATGTTTGTCTTTCTTTACATAAAATGTCCTGGCTAGTACATTTTCAAAGTTATGCATACCGTGCTGCTGTTTCTCGATCTGCTACTGTTCACATATGCAGCTGCAGAGTGATATTGATGTATGCTTCTGGAAGCTCTGGAGCTTTTTTAACCTTCATTTTTGACTCTATATGTAGTTTTAGTGGTTCACGTTCATCACCAGGATTTCCGTGTTTGGATGCCGGGAAATGGACACACTTGTACCTTGTACCATGTAAAGATGTTTCAGCTTTGGTTGCAGTCAGATTATGATCTATGTTGTCAACTGCTCCAGTTGTGAACAACTGCTTCTCCTAACCATGCTGAGATTTCTAGGACTCGGTCATATGATATGCTGAGCCCATTCTCATGGAGCATTTCAATTATTTGTCTCTTCCTCGTCTTGGCAAACACATACAGGCCCGTGTAGACTGCAAAATGTGGCTCCCGGTCCTTGGAATGCCTGTGGACATCCGTTCCTTCCTTGTATTTGGCGAAGCAGTTGTACTGTAGAAGTTGTGATGTAGCAAAGTCTGATTTTGACGCTCCATGATGGAGTTGGGATTTGATGTCTGCACCATGTTCAATCATGCATACAAACTGAAGCAGTGATGGTGGCACAGCCTGTTCTAAGTCTGTGTCATGAAAATAGCAGTTGAAATTCGACTTCTGACAGAGCATGTCTTGTCTTATTACCCCAGCGGCTTTTGCTAGATGGATCGCTTCACCATAACAGGATGCTTCTGATAGGACTGAACCTACATCAGTTTCAACAGCCAACAGAACTTCTTGTCCTTGGCAATTAGCTTGCAGCTGAGGAATGTGCAACAGCTGATCCTTGAGTCGAGTAGGATGAACATCAGGTGAGTCAACACCAAGCTGTTCCAGCCTCTACTTGTAAAGCTTGGTCAAATCAGCAAGCTTGGAAATCGGTGGCCTCTCACTGGCATTTTTCATATAGCAGATGTAGGTGACTAGTTCAGAGAAAGCAATTGGATATGCATCCTTCCAGTGTTCCTGTGCTTTTTCTTGCTCCCGCACCTTTAGGTATGCCTGTTCTCGGTTATACAATGCCATCAAACAACTAGGGTGATATTTCACTTCTTGGGCTACGACATCTCCTGCACTTAGTTTGGCGAGAAGTTTTGTATCACCGAGTGTTTTGGCACATTCATTTATTCTCCTATTCACCTGCATTGTCATTGCTTCTCTAAGCTCCTCTCATTCAGTTTCGTAGAAGAAGCATTCTTTTGTTTTAGTTTCTTGGAGCTTTCGTGGAATCTTACTTCTATTGTCCTCATCACTAGTACATACATGACTTGCTCTTTTTTCAGCTCGGTGTAACTTTGTGTTGTTGAACAGAAGCCTGCAACTCTCATGATATTGTGCCTTATTTTTTCTCAACGTTTCCTCTATCTCAGAACCTTCGTCAAGTCTTGCAGGGTCTAGCTTGATTGGTAGCACATTGAATGAGTGAAACAGGAATATTCTTTGCCAGGTTCGTATATCCATCATCCCCTCTTCTGGCAGGATTGGCCTGGGGAGATTTTAGATCTTCTTTCTTAACCTCCTGACATAGGCAACACTTGGTCCAGTCTGTTTTCCATGATCGTCCAGAAGAGTTCGCCTCCATGATTATGATGATGTTCAGGGTCATGGGTTTATCCTTTTACCACCCTGTACATGTAATAGTATAATAGGCCTCTTATGTTCCGTAATATACAATAGGCGCTTTCCTGTATGTGATACAACTAGGTTCTTGCACTGTGCCATACACCTAGTCCAATCATTCATCCAGTGTCATAATTCCCGTGCGATCCATACACCATCTTGTTAACTAAAACCCTGTTATCCTTGGTTCAGCTCTCCCAAGCTGGAAAGTCCTGTCCATTCAAGTGTGGCTGCCTAACTGATTTGGGGTTGATTAGGCAGCATTTGGGATACTAGTAGGTTGTTGCATTATGATGCAAACATAAATTTCCTACTTAGCTGAAACTGAACCTCATGCTGAGTTTCACAGCAGTGATTTCACCAATGGGCCTTGGTAGTGCCTGACAATCACTCCTTTAATACAGTGCCTTAACCATGTTATAAACTAGAAAATATACACAATAGCAGGCTTAAAAACATAGGAATTCACACTTAGAACATGAATTCAGACAACTACGAATATTTCTAAGTAAAAACATCAACCTCGGGCAGTTATTTTGGCGGCCATCTTGAAAAAAGGCCGCCATTTAGGATTTTCAATTGGACAATTGGGGAGAATTGACTAGTATCCCTTGGAGAACAATTGTGCCAAATTTGATGCTTGTATCATCACTATAATGAGATGGGAAGGATTCGACAACAGGACCCCTCGTACAGACAACTCTCAAAAAAGAAAGAAAGAAAAATACAACCTATGGCTTCAGGAGCATACTCCATAAACAGCGCAAGTGCTAAATGAAGAAGAAAAAACCATAAATAGACGACTATCGGATGAGACTCCGTTCTGACTCTGGTATCCGTTTCGCCCATAGAAGTTCGGATTCATTTTAGTTTGCCGAGACCTGGTTGAGTGAGGACGTGGCCGCTCAGCTCAGTGATGACGCCATAGACGGCGCTCTTGCAACAGAAATTGGAAAAACCCAGTGAAAAAGGAGAACCTGGATTAAACTATGATTGACTGATTTCTAGACTTTTGGAATACACGCTAAGCACTGGGCAACTAAAACCAATCAGTGCTGAAATGGAAATGGACAGTGACAAGGTTTGAAAGGTGTGACAGTAAGATGGAAGAAAGAGAATATGAATGGAGGTACAATAAAAAGGAATGAAAGGGGGGTTGTAGCTAGGGGCCAAAGGGACGCTGCAAAGAACCTTGAGTAATGCCTACATTGCACTGCATGAGGTGCATTGACGGTACTAACCCCTATGAGGAAAAAAACATGTGAAAAAATGGTTGAAAAAGAGAAATTAATGATCTTGCAAATGTTTATTTAATGAACTGATTTATAGAAATAAAAAAAACACACTTGTATGACTCAACCAAAAGTCGTTCCTTTGGGTATATAATACCAGAGAGATGTAAAGCAATTATTCAAGTTAATGCAACTAGAGTTTACAAAGGTAGAAAGTAACTATGTTGCATACAAAGCTTCTTACATAGTCTAGTGGTCTATGGTCTAGTGTACAGTGGGACTATGATCCGCTAAAGCAGCATAGGCACTCGTGAGAGAGAGCTGAGATAGGAGGGTGAAGATGAGTAGATCTTTGTGGAAGCTGAAGGAAAGACATGGGTGGCAGAACTGTACATAGGTCTTTTACATTGCACAACACTCAAGGATATGATGATCATTTTATATATATATATATATATATATATATATATATATATATATATATATTATATATTATACACACTCCTTTTTTGAGGGGGTAATACCGGAAGGATACGATATACCAATTCACAGCAACTCTCCTGGGATAGTGTTGTTAGCCTAATGTCCTTTCCCCTGATCTTAGATGGTTGTATATATATATATTATATATATATATATATATAATTATTATTATATATAATATATATATATATATGCACAAAATCCAACCTATGAAGTGGTAGTTTTCTTGCATAAGGACTTGTTCAGTACTAAAAAAATGACCGCTGCAGTGAACGTCTTCTTTCACAACAGCAAGGTCCTATAATCTATAGTTAGATTCCCAATCAGCTGATCACCACTGGACCAAGCTGTGAATGGTTACCCGAGTCACGAAGGTCAAGAAAAAGGGACCAACTCTTCTCAAAAAAGAGAAAATGGAATCTCTCTCTCGCTGCAGTTTGTAGCCTTCCATGAAAATGATGTAGAAAGGAAAAAAAAAGAGAAAATTTCGTTGATTTTACAGTCTCTTATGTTATATCTCACTGGGACCACAAAGATAGATAGAATGCGTCACTTCTGGCTTCGATTTAAACTCTCTCGCGTTCTTATACTGAATAAGATATAAGTTTTGGGAGGATGCTGGGATCCCGATTACCAGTCAACAAAAATAGAAACGCAGTCTGAATCTCTAGAAATGGTAATGCCAACCAGCAGAAGAGTTCTAGAAATGGTAATGGTAGCCAGCAGAATTCCTAATACAAAATCAAAATCAACTATCTTTACAGATCCAGACACAGTAGTGGTTGTCGGCGAAACCAAAAACGTTATCAGCCAATTAAAACTTTCTTCCAACATATTTTCAATGTATACAAAAGATATGAACGTTCATGTCGATAGAAGCGCGTTTGCTACAACATGTCCATAGTGTAAGAGATATATAAATTACAATAAACGATAGACGTTATTCCTTAAGCATACAAAAGGAGAGAGAGAGAGAGAGAGAGAGAGAGAGAGAGAGAGAGAGAGAGAGAGAGAGAGAGAGAGAGAGAGCCAAGTACGCAGCCGTATGCAGATAGGAATAATCTCTATTTACATACAAAATTCATTCTATACATGCTCTTCTATATAACAAAATCCCTCACTTTGTAACAACCTACTTAGCATTATTTGCAATTTAAACTGTGTGTGATATACTTTTAACCTATTTGATCACTGAAGTTAGGAACGTTGATTTATAAGTATTCGAAAAGTTAGGCGCTGTCTTAAACATACTTGGACAATAAGCACGTATGTATTGCATAGGTGTGTGTGTGTGTGTGTGTTTGTGTGTGTAGGCAGGTTATACTCAAACACTAGCAAATGCAATAGTTGTATATTCACGTAATCCAATATAACATCATGGGCAGCAATGCACCTGACAATATTGGTGCTATGCTCTCTCAAGCGGCCGGCAGACTCAATATCTTCCGCCTTAGGCACATTTTGGCGGGAATATAAGTAACGCTTGTTTTATATGCGACATAATTATGGAAACATCTTACATCCTTTCTCTAAAATAAATGTATTACACTTTTCATGAAATTGAAGGTTTATCAAGTATTATAAAGAAGATACGCTTTTGGTATACTGACAGCAAAATAGTGTTATAGAGAAGAAAAAAATATATAAGTTTAACATGATTACACCCTCATTGCACAGGAGGATGGCATTAAGTTGCATGAAATTGACAAGTTATTACAGAAATGATCACATATTCACTGAAGAAAAAAATCAAACTGTACACAATTGAAAAATTACATAATATAGTTTTCATGTCAACTCGCTGGGGATCTCGTTCCGTCATCCTTTCTCTAAAATAAATGTATTTACACTTTCATGAAATTGAAGGTTTATCAAGTATTATAAAGAAGATACGCTTTTGGTATACTGACAGCAAAATAGTGTTATAGAGAAGAAAAAAATATATAAGTTTAACATGATTACACCCTCATTGCACAGGAGGATGGCATTAAGTTGCATGAAATTGACAAGTTATTCCGGGGCACCCCATTGCGTGAAGTATTGTGGGGTCAACTTTGCAGAAGTAGCACTACTTGGGAAGAATGCAATTTCCAGACAACTTATCTGCATATGCCAGATATTGTTTTCCAAATACTTGAAACATATCCGTGACTATTTGTTGAAAACGGTACTCAGTGGGTAGGGTAGGGATTAGTGCTTCCCTTTGTTGGGATGGCGAGATGATGTCACATCTTCTGCACTGTATTCTCTTGAGTTTCAATTGGCCCTCCATCCCAGGCCAATAAACAGCTTAATGTGCCGTACGAATTATTGAATCAGAAATTTGGTGGCCTGAGTTTAGGTTAGAGACAACTCGGTCTCGTAGTGGCGCAGGTATTGCCAGACGTATGTGCCCTTCATCATATGAATACACCACCAATTAGTCCGATTGCCAAGGCGGTCCCGTGCGTTAAAATATGGCTTTATGCTAAGAGTCGATTAAATTTCTTGATACAGGCCAAGAACCTGTGGCTACCATACTCTTTGGCAGCTGATATTCCACATCGCTTTCAGCCGCTTCTTTTACAGAATTCCAGTCGAGGATTATGACGTTATCACTTAGTGACGTGGTCAATGCTGCAACGCACGCACTCTCATCCTCCTCCCTATCTCACTGTCACTCGCATTTACTGGGCTTCTGATTACTGGGTATCTTGAGAGAGTATCAGCCATTGAGTTTTTTTTCCATGGATGTATTTCACTGTGAAAGTGTAAATGTTTCTTCCTTTACTCTAAGCAAACGAGGATTTGCAGTGTCTTTCAACTCTCTATCACCAAACACTTTGACCAGCGGACGGTAGTCAGTAACAAGGACAATACTGGGACATCCCAGTAGGAATAATTTAACTTTCTAAAAACACCATACCACAGCAGCCTCTCCTTCAACGACTGCATAATTGACTTCTGCAATAAAATGGGATTTTATCCTTTTCACAACTGCAATGTTGTTGTAATACTAGAAATCCCATTCCATCACACGACCAATCAGTGATTACCGCAGTTCGACTAGATTTATCATCATAGGTTAATCCATCCTCAATCAAATTGCATAAAATTTCTTTAGTCTTCTCAAATGCATCCTGTAATATTTCATCCCAGTATACTTTTCGACTAGTAGATTTTTAGAAGGTCTTGGTTTCATTAATTGAGAGTGGCTACAAATGGTGCTAATTGGTTTACGAAGCCAAACTAAGACCATATGTCAGTGATGGTTGGTTGATTTGGCATTGGGAAACTCTTGATTGCAGAAAACGTTTCCTCACTTGGCTTGAGATTGTCCCAACCTAATTCGTAGTCTAGAAAGTCTACCTCGCGTTGCAAAATTGAAAATTATTAGGACTGATGGTAACGTCACCATTACATCATCAAAGTGCATTGCGTATGCATCCAATGCAGACGTGTCCCATTGGGGTCCTAAAATACTACTACCTACACCATGGGGATATGAAGTAGTCAAATGCGGACTCTCCTCATCTAATTCCACTTGATGGAAACCAGAATAGGAATCTATTACATTTTTGTATGAACACATAGGCACACTGGATGCCATGTCGAATGGGGTAAAAGTGTAATGTAATATTTTTCTAACGAATATAAAATAAGTCATGCTATTCATGACATATGGGATGGTCCTAAGTCAAGGTGCAATCATAAACTGTATAAAGCGCCATAAACAATTTATTTATACACAACATTATAATTCACTGGATAACACTCTTTAAACGTTTTGAAAATAAACATTAACAGATATGACAATAAACTTTAAAATTACAACTTGTAAATAAATTGTTTATGGTTTTTTTTGCAGTTTAGGATTGCACCTAGACATAGGACCATCCCATATGTCATGAATAGCATGACTTATTTTATATTTGTTTGAAAATATTACATGTGATGAGTCTCTCTTTTATAATATTTGTCTAGTTTTTGGTAATCCACTGTTCTTTTTGGGTTTCTATTCCTTTTAGCTACTACAGTGTTCCTCCCATATTCACGGGGGATGAGTACCAGACACACACACACACACCGCCCAACCCCGGGAATATTTAGAAGCCCTATAAAAACGCATAAAACTGCCTGTTTTGTTAGTTAAAACTCAGGAAAGACCCACTAAAAATGTTTATACCCAGTTTTTTTAATAGTTTTATCAGAAAAAACGCATTTTGGGATGGAATTGATAAAAAAAAGAATGTGTGGATATTTCTCATAGAAAAATACTGTGAATAGGCGAATTTCATGATAATAATCAGTGTATGTGTTCCAGTGTATGTGTTCCAGAGAGAAATCAGGGAATCCGGAGTCCGCAAATACGGGGGTGGGATGACCATGAACATTCGCGCGTACCAATCATTTGCAGTTCCTGTAGGAACGGCGCGTATTATTCCCAGTTTTACATCGTCATCCGGTTGTTTTTTCACCTTATGCTCCTAATGCTTGGGAGGAATTGGAATTGGCATACGGTATGCGTATGGTACTGCACCAAAGAAATGGTAGATATGGTGTGGCTTTCATTACCGGTAATGGATTCCATTTAATATTAAATACTGTACCAGAGAAATGCGCCATAATCCACCTGTTGAGCTTTGGCACATTGGTCTCCTGAGGGGAGAATGGCAACTCTATGACGTCATGGATGTTGTTCCCACCATTGGTGACGTCCTTGGCACCAACACTATTGGGCCGTTCCCTACCAATTTTATTTACTGAAATTCCATTTACCTTAACATGATGGGGAAAAATTTGCATCCACTAATCCTAAACACTTACATACATACATGGATAAGTATAGCCTAGAGACACTGCACTCTACTAACACCTCTACATTTAAAGCAGCATTTCTATCCAAAGTTATCGTACACTACCCAGTACTCTCATAGGTTCTTCCGTGGCATGATTAACCTTGGCATTCGAACGACACAACTGTTTTACGTTCAGTCCTAATTGATGGAAAACCCTTTCCCCTATAATACAAACCTCAGCGCGAGCATCTCATATTGTGTTCAACTTTTACGCACATATGCGGTAACTTTCCCGCCACTGCAGTCACCTGTTGGACCCCACCGTTCTGCACTAACGTGCATGTCATCACTGACATGGTGTTGTCATCATGATCAACTTCAATACATGCAGCCTTGTTAGTCACATGTTTTTTCTGCAATATCTAGCTAAATGACTCTTTACACCACAGTTGAGGCAACACACTTCACTTGTACAGCAGCTAGATTTATTTTCTCATGAATACACCAACAATTATCACAACTTTTACCTAACATGAGCAACTTATCATCCTTTTGTCAATGAAGGTTCGATTTTACTGCTGCACCATCACTGTGTTCTGTTTCATCACTATCATTGGGCAGCAATTCTTTCCCCACCTTGGCATTAGTGAATCTCTGGTTAATTTTGCTGGCCCCACTGTCCCTTTCAGCTGCCTCATATATTTCACACTTCTGTAGCATTTCAGCGACACTGTTATATTTTTCATAGTCTTGGATTATTTCTTGTTCCAATCCACAGTTATTTAAACAGCAGAAAGCACAGTCTAAGGCCAATTCCTGACACCGATGTATACATGTCTCTGCAGGTTCCATTGGCCCATGTTGTGCACTAAATATTCATTCCACAAAATTGCACGGTTCACAGACTTTTGGGTTACTTCTTGGATGGCATCTAATGCCTGATGCAGAGAAAGTGCTTTCCATTCGTCAGGAATGTAACAGGCATCCAATGCCCTTTGTAACTGATCATCACACTTCAAACAAATGCTTAGCACAGCATCTTCAGTAAAAACTATGCCAATTTGGAACCAATCTGTCATGGATCTACGCCACTTCCTAAATACTCCTTGTGACATTACGTAGGAACATTTGTCGGGCATAATTGCTCCCATACCTGAGGGGGCACCACTGCTCTGTCGCTGCTGCAAGAAAAGATTTGCCATTGCATATGACAAATTTCACAGTCAATCTGCATTTTTCCTCTGTATACAAAACCCATTGTATTTTACATAGATACCTTCAGCGACAGCTGGTGCAGTGGTTGGAGCTTGGTAATAAGGTTTTCAAATCTGGTGGGAACTGTCTGGTTAGACGTGGGAAGATGAGAGAAGACATCGGGTTTGTATATTTAGGAAAAATGCAAATTACCTTGAAAACTAGCCATTTATGTCTACCAGGATAGAAAACTTTGTTTTTTTATATGGGAGATTGGTCTCAAGATCTTCCTGTTACTATAGTGGTCAGGAAGCTATAACTTTCTTGCCAAAGTGCGCATGTTGTAACTTCACTTTAGGAGAAAGCAGGACTTAGCTTCCTTTACAAGAATGATAGACAAACTCGGTAAGTAACAATACATCTATCAAGACTAGTGAAAATCACAGATAACGCATCTACATCTGGCAGAGGTAACTCACATTTCCCACTTTTCCTCCTTTAATGTACATTAAAAGTTTCTGCCAAATCAATCACATTGTCTTCTCTTCACTGCAGGTGGTGTGATTTGTAATTGTCTTCTCTTCACTGCAGGTGGTGTGATTTGTAGACTCATTAGCAATATCCTCTTCTTACTTTTAGAGCCTGGAACACGACAGAGAAAACCTTCACAGTGACTTCTCCAAACACCTGGCACCATCGCCAATTTGTGGAAAATGAAACAGACAGGTCACACACCCTAGACTTAACCTGTCAATTCCATCTACTTTATCTTTTGCTTGAACCTAACAGGATATTCCTCCAGCCAGTCTTTTCTCTCTATTACAAATTTCAAATTTTTCTTCACTTCTTCCTGAATACGCTTACAAATATTTTCCTTTGGAATCCATGGATTTCCAAAAATCAAGCCCTTTCCAAATAGACATCTGCTCACAATGTAATTTTTTTCTGTCGCCTACATTCTATTTAAATTACTTACCACACTCGCTGTTAAGTACACATCAAGGCATATACTCGGACTGAAAAAAAAAAAACACTTTCACTCTCATTTCTCGAGACCTGGTGAATTATAACCTTTCTCAACTGCTATATGCAGCTTATCCAAGCAATTGTTAAACTTAACATTTCTACTTTTTTCCCATCACCAGCCTCTTCATGATGATACAGGTGCTACACAACCTAGCTCTACAACTTTCACCTTTGTCTCACTAAGCACCAAAGAATACTGTATTTGCACGAGATTCCTGCACATTCAAACTTTCAAGATGCATTATTTTTTCTAATGACAAGTACTTGATTTGGGTGCTACCCTCATGTCCTGAACCCATTGATGACTCGCATTATATTTCCGGAATTTCACAAGAACTAAGACGCGACTGTCACCAACCTCTTACAAATGGCTCACATCCCATTGAGGGGTCACCTCCTCCCAGCAAGGGGACTACATCTACAAAAAAATATTACCTACACTGCCACTTCGTCAAACGTCAAACACAGTAGTAAGCTTGTAGTCGATGCATTGACTCAAGCAGTAACGAGCATTTTAGCACCACTGCCTTAGGTTCTGTTTCTTTTTAAAAAATTGTTAAATAATAAAATTTGGGTTCTAATGAACACAACTGAATAGCTAATACAGATGGGGAGAACCAACTCCGCCCTTTTTTGGTTACCGAATAATTTATATTATCAAAGGAGGACTATGTTACAAGCATCAAATGTTAGCCTAATGACTTCGTCAACTTTATATCTATATTTTTTTAAATTACTAATTCCAAAAGCAAAAATTCGCCGTGACTAAGGAATAGTACCAATATAGCGCACATTTCAAAACACAATTGCAATAGATGTATCTCATCCTTTGTTTCCTCTTCCATCGTACTTAATACCCTCTTTCTTCTTACATGTGATCAATTAATCTTAATCAGCATTACAAAGGCTTTAATTTTAACCCATTCAAACCAAGTTTATTAAATAAATTAATGTATAGTTTGCAAAGTTCGTAAAAGCAATTGTCGAATTCTAAATACTTTAATATGGTAAAATTTGTCATTTTTGCAATACACATATTTCACGCACATAAAAGCACATACATACACACAATATACTATATACATATATATTATACATATATTATATACAATATATTTAGTGTAAATTATATACATAAACATGAGAATAAAAAATTTATTAGTTATCTATGATGCTGTGCATCAATACAATGCAAATGCATATACCTGTAAGCATAGAAAAAGAGCAAATAGAGACCAAGTAATGCAGACTTCCAATATAACTAGACACTCGGGAAGGGTTTAGAAAGTTGGGGAGACAAGGAGAAAGAAATTAGAACCAAAATCTCTCGAGGGGAGCAAGATGATAATGACAACAGTAGTTTCGCTTAAATTTTTGAGGGCTCCTCTGAAAAGTTTCTCAACGACCTGCAACGGAAAATTTCTCTTTTCAGCGTTGAGAGAGAGAGAGAGAGAGAGAGAGAGAGGAAGAGAGATGAAGAGAGAGAGAGAGAGAGAGAGAGAGAGAGAGCCGTAAAATGCCATTATCACATGAAAGCACTGTAGAGACTAAGAACCGTACGCATGATTAAGAGAGGATTAAAGCTGAAAGCTACCTTCCATAACTTGATTTATCCTTATTTTCAGTATAATGAAAGTTGCTCAGAAATGAAGCTAACTTGTCCCAAAACGAATCATCGGCCGGACTCTCAATCCCCCTAATCGCCACCCCCCCCCCCCACCCCCCACCCATCTCCCCCCCCCCCCCCCCCCCCCCCCCCCCCCCCCACCCCCCCCCACCACCACCCCCCCCCCCCCCCCCCCCCCCCCCCCCCCCCCCCCCTCAGCCCTTAACAACTCCAACCCCTTGATCAGCATAACACTCAAGGGAAGGACAAACTATAACGCCGTAGTCCCCGATTTAAGTGAATGCCCTTAACTTAATTTTGAAATAGCCTCGTGTCCGGCAATTAAGGGTGAATGACCTCGTTTATGCGTTAACGTCATCTCGTTATTGGCTTCGTGTAACAGACGACAACCTGATAAACAATTTCGCACGGCAAGCTAACTCGTTAACTAGGGGTTGCCTGCCTACCTTCGTTAAGACTAGTTATTCACGGGGACCAACACCCGAGGTCTGGTGACAGGCCATGTATTTTCATGGTCTTTTTGCTTTTTACTACCCGTTAAGTCACACTACCGTGATATTACTGAGGGTGTATTTGCAGCGTTGGCAGTGGTGTACATGTTGTTATTACGTAACGCTTTACATAACGCCAACGACCAACAATAGTGCCTCTCTCTCTACCTGGGGTCGGTCTTAGATTTCACTCTCTAAATTCTAATAACTGGATCAACTTCGTCTGCTTCAAGTGATGTTTCGTACCTGTTGCATTTAAAGCTATATAACTTAATTGCATGACAATTAACCATTCTTCGTGACCGCACCCTGGTTAACTGGGACAAATGAAATTTCACGAGATTCCAATTATCATTTTAAAAAATGCCACAGGTCACAATAAGTCACGAACTTTCTGTTTACAAAATTCATGCGTTCGTGCATAAACATACGAGCACCATAAGTGTGAACCCTCCCAAGAAGGACAAGGAAAATGTTCTGAAATGCTGTAGCCTCACGAAGAGAGAGAGAAGAGAGAGAGAGAGAGAGAGAGAGCTACGAAATACGTCAATATCATGAGTTCCATGCGATCCAGAGTCGAAGGGCGGAGTCGCAAGGGGACCCGTAACTTTCAGTCACCAAGGGCACTTTGCCAATAAGAATGTGATATATAAAATAATGATTATACAACCAGGGATATCCTACAAAAATACAGCAAGAGCCAAATGAAACAGCATGATATGAAAAGAAGGCAAGCACAGGACATTTTCCAAGCCGTTTTTTCGCTAACTAAATAGAATAGCATATCGACATATTCTCGAATACTTTGCGAACATGTCTAATTCTTTGGATCAGCAAGAACTTAAGAACTTCGGAAGTCATGAGCAACATGTTCATCACTGACAGCTACTGGTGAAACATGGTACAGATTTTGAGCAGATTCTAAGACAAGGCTCCATCCCATTTGCTAAAAAAAAAATATTACCAATCAGTTCAGAATAGATTCTATGACAATACCTTAATGAAATTCTGGACATGTTTCAAGATAAAAGCCTAACCAATAAGAGTCCGATCCGATTCCAGGAAAATTCACCTAACAAGAAAAACTACTGAAGCTGCTAAGCCAAAGCATTTTCAAGTAAATCAGGAGATACACTTGATTAACGTTTGACCAAGCAATATACACAAGGCCTAAGAGTATCAAGTAGTTCTAGTTTTATCTACTAAGGTTTCTGAACAATACATCAAGCACAATCTACATAGGATCTATTGAAAGCCTTACCAGAAAAATTCTCCACAGGTCGAAGACCATAAAACTGATCATGATAAACTTTCAAAAGACCAATAAAATAATGACTTATTTATTCGTTCATTCAAAATATCAGTGACTTTTTAATTAACGTTATATAAGATACAAGGAAAACACGACCTTGGAGTAATGGTTCTTACCAATACGGGCTCTTTTCTGCCTTTTTCATTCTAAACCTACACAAGGCTACCTATGCCAGTAAGAATTTTATGTGGTGCTCAGAAATTAAAGAAGACAGAACTGTATGTAGTGAGACTAAATCTCATGACAAAGTAATTATTACAAAATATTACATGTAACATTGAAATTATATATATATATATATATATATATATATATATATATATATATATATATATATATATATGTGTGTGTGTGTGTGTGTGTGTGTGTGTGTGTGTGTGTGTGCAAGGAAGAAACTAAAGAGTATTTAAGGAGAAAAAAGATAAAGCCCAAATGGCTGCAAAATCTCATTCGCAGTAACCTTCGAGTCGATCCAATGTAAGAGCCCGGACATCTCTCATGAAGGACTGCATTGGCGATCTTTATAATTTAAAAAATGAACCTATTTTACATGGATTATCGAAATGAGTTTGAGTTGAATACATGGAATTTTTCTGTTCTATGATATGAGTAAGTTTGAATGAGAACCTGGTATCAGACACATACGGAATAGAAGCAAAACAGTTTTTTTATGAACATCAAAATTAACTGTAGGTGGTTGGAGAGATTTGGTTAATAGTTTATTGATGGTTCTGTGTCCTATGACTTTAGGATATGATTTTTTCTGCAAAAAAGTTAATAAAAATTCTATTTCCCAATGAAATAATGGCCAACTGAAGAGTATTTTAATGCTCTATGAACTAAAGTGTAAATAGTATTTAGTTTGAATGTTTTTTGACATGAACTATAGTCATTGTTGGCTAATCCCGTATATGCCCTTTTCCTATACAGCCGTGGTAAATTCAGAGTTAGTTCTTGTGACATTAATATCTAGAAATGGTCAACTGGAACCCGTTCTCCATTTCCATCGTATATTGAATATTCGGATGTTGCTGATTAATGTATTAAAAAAACTGTGAACATTGCCATGGATGTTTAAAAAGTGCAAAAGTATCGTCCACATATCTTCTATAATACGCTGGTTTAAAAGAGGAATTACATTGTATAAAAATTTAGTTTCCAAGTCAGACATAGAATAATTTGCAAAAATGGGACCTGAAGGTGATCCCATAGCAACTCCATCGACCTGCGAATAGAGCTCCTGGTTAAACACGAACATGGAATCTTGCACAGCAAGTTCCAGAAATTGTTTAAAAGTAGATCAATTAAAACCATAGAACCGAGTGGATGTCCGGGCTCTTACATTGGATCGACTCGAAGGTTACTGCAAATGAGATTTTGCAGCCATATGGGCTTCAGCTTTCGTACAGGTCAAAGACTTAAGCAACCAGAATTTTCCAATATCAAAAATCATGCTGCAGTTTGTAAAATAGAAGTCTTGAAGCAGCACTTCTTCATAATTGGCTATACGAAGGACCCAGATCACTTAACCACCTTAGAGTTATTACTCATAAAGGCTAGTTCCTTCACTAAACAATAACACCTCGGCTTCAACTTTGTATCTGGCATAGTTTTCGTTTAGACTGGGACCTCAGTTTTTTGCCATTCCTCTTCTTCTCTTACCTTGGATGGTTGGCGTTTTAGTACTACCTCTCTCTCTTGTTTATTTTGCTATCTTTTTAAAAATAATAACGCTTTCTTACAGTTTTTTTTAATGTCAATTTTAATTTTTAATTTTTTATATCTTTTGTGAATTCCTGTTATGTATTAATATAATGTAAATGTTTTTTATTTCTTCACACACTGATGATGCACCGTTTTGTGTATGCGATACGTTTTTATATTATAAATTATGGCCTTGTACTAAGATGTATCATGGAACCTCCTGAAATACTTGCTATACTGCCGTCTGGAGATCTTTATATATAACACACACACCACACACACACACACACACACATATATATATATATATATATATATATCTATATATATATATATACATACATATATATAATATATATCTATATATCTATATATATATATTATTAATATATATATATATTTTATATATATATAGCTATATATAATAGATATATACATATATATATATATATATATATATATACAAAGTAAAAGTTCAGAATGAGAAAACTAAGTATACCTTAGTTTAACCAAACCACTAAGCTGATTGACAGTTCTCCTAGAGATGGCCCGAAGGATTAGATTTTTATTTACGTGGCTAGGAATCTATTGGTTACTTAGCGACGGGACCTACAGCTTATTGTGGGATCCGAACCACATTATATCGAGAAATGAATTAGGACCATAAGAATTATATACATTATATGCTTAGTATAATGCAGATTTATAGTATTTAATTGAGCAAATACAACAGATGACACAAATGTCCATAATAAAATCACTAAGTGGGACTGGGCAATGTAAAGATGTGATACACTTGTTTGTTACAAAAGTCACATGGGAAACTATGTATGAAGCATAAATAGTCCTAAAGAAAAGCATATGGTGAGAGTTAATAGGGAGGCAATGTGGAGGTTGTTGAAGATGTGGCTAAATTGTGTGCTATAAGTGAATGTGTGGCTAGTCTGGCATAAACATGGGTTGAGATAAATGCGTTGTCTCCAGCTGTTTAATACATTTATGAATGGAGTGATATGAAAGATTAAATATAGGGTATAATACAATGAGCATGAATGGAGTTTGGATAGGTTGTTGTTTGTAAATGAATGGTACTGACTGACTTGGGATCTCGGAGAGAAACTGCAGAAACTTGCAAAAGTGAAAAAGTTAAAAATGGGTAAAGCAGAAAGTAAATGGAAGAAAAATGTAATGAAGATCAATAAAAACCATGAAAATAAAGCGATAAATGTCACAATGCTTTGTGGAATAATTTAAGCAGTACCAAGGAGTATATTGGATGATGGTAGGATGAGAGAAGAACCATTATAGAACATGTGAAGAAAGATGGTATTACAAAAGATTGCGAGGAATCATGGAGTGTCTATGGAAGCCAAGTCTAGAATGTATGAAGGGATTGTTGAGCCAACTCTCATTGGCGGACGCTAAGTCTGGATGTTGAACACTAAAAAAAATTGAACCATACAAATGAATTGTTAGCAAAGTATATGGGGCATAAGTAGTGGTGAAAGAGCGAGAAATATGGAGATATGTTGAAGTAGTAAAAAGGGGAGGAAGTGTAGGCGAAAGGATGGATCAGAGATTTGAAACGATTTGGATACAAGAAAACTGGAGGCTGTTAAGTAAGTGAAAAGAGTATTTAGTCCGCAAGTGTTAGGAAGAAAGAACGACACAAAATCCAGTGATCGAGAGAAAGCCTCAAGATAGAGATCTGTGGCAGTGGCACATTGTGCCGTCTGTAACGGGGTGTCAAGTGCTGATGATGATAAGAATTCTGTGCATCAGTATAATATTCGGCAATTATAGCAAGGTTGTGGGAGTGAACAGTGTCTTCTTATTGGACTAGGAAACCATGCCCGATTTTAATATGAAATATATGTATATATATATATATATATATATATATATATATATATATAATATATATATATTATATATATATGTATATAAATATATATATTATATATATATATATATTATATATATATATATATATATGTATATAATATGTATATATATGTATATATATATATATATATATATATATATATATATATATATATATATATATATATATAAAATGTGTGTGTGTGTGGTGCACGGGCGCCCATAAACTTATACAGTATGTAAAAAGAAAAAAAAAAAAACTTCCAATGAACAAATGAATTATATCCATGAAATTTAGGGTATATTTCTAAACACTGGGGAACTTTGGGCCAATTACTGCTTAACACAATGAAAATATGGCACTGGAGTGATTAGACAGCGAGATGAAGAGAGCCAGAAAATACGAGAGTTGAAACATAAGGAGTGAAAGGTGAACTGGAAGGAAACCGAACAGCTGTTCTAAGAATTTATAGTCAGTGAAGAAGGAAGAAAGGAAGCGGGAATTGAGATGAGGTAAAAGACTCCAAAGCTCGTGCAGCTATACTGACATTCAGATTTTCAGTCACTTGTCCGACTGAACAATCCAACATGTAATGGCAGTTGCACAAAATTGATCAAAACTTTCACAGAGTCACTTCATACAACAACAATAATAATAAATGACTTTCCTACTACTTTCCTAGTGACCCTCCATGCATTATACAAAACGAATGTTAAATGTCCCATTAGACCAATGCTGTCAAGGTGTTAATTGGATTCTGGATGGACATTTATGAAATGTTTCTAGCATTGATTGTAGGAATACGTCACGGTTGATGCTCGCTTACTCTCTTTCTCTTTCTCCCTCTCTTCTCTCTTTGAATGCGTTTGTGTGCAATTTTTGCGCTCCTTCGATTTAGTGTTTTACGCAAGAATTAATTTTACCGTTCAGTTCCACAAATTTCAAGTAACATTCAACAGCCCGTAAGGAACTTTTTTTGTTTAAGCCGTTAGTCTCCCGATTATACTTTGCATCTATTTTAGGATGTTTATAACTTTAGCCAAAAACTCTCATTAAAAAAAATACAGGAAATAAAGGAAATGATATCTGCGAGATACGTCACTACAATCACACCTTAAGAATATAATCCTGCATTCAATTGAGAGAGAGAGAGAGAGAGAGAGAGAGAGAGAGAGAGAGAGAGAGAGAGAGAGAGAGAGAGAGAGGGGGGGGGGGGGGAGTCCGTCCTCCGATATAAGGAGAGACCTTTCCATACAGAAGACCTCAAGTATCCATTGCCCTTGCTCCACAACAAGGAAGAAGTAGTAGAAGTACGCTAAGGACCAACAACTTACCTTTGGAGATTAAGTTAAAGTTAAGGCAGGGGGGAAAATCGTTACTGGGTGGCCCTGAGGAAAGGTCAAAAGGTCATTCATACCTTGGGGGTGGTGCGTAGTGGGAATGGTGGGGTGGGGGTGCTGCTGGGGGAGCTAGAAGGACAGACTGACGGAAGGGCTGCATGGAGGGAGAATCATTCATTCTTTGGATGGAATGGATTAGAAGATGATTTCCCCCAGTCTATATAAGGAAAGGGTTATTTCTGTACGGAAGGAATCATTTCCCTTCCTTGCAGTCAGGAAGGGAGGGAAGAGCAGGGCTGTCTGTCTGTCTGTGTCCTTTCATTGACAAGCAGGACAGTTGATTCAGTAAATCCCAGAGTGGCGTTTCAGCATTTCCCCTTCAACTTGAACGGGAAAACGAAAGCCAATCAGCCAATGATAAAATGATGGATTCGAGTTTCGTCGGAGAGACAAAAATGTCCAAGCTAATTATGCAAACATAAAATGCTCTTTCCAGTCAGGAGTATTGATTTATCCTACGTTACATCCTAAGAAAAGAAAAAAGACCACCTTCTCTAATGAGATGCAAGGATTCGTGTTTATGATGGGAGGATTTTTTTTATGATTGGCCTGCAATTCATCAGGCATTAGACGTTACAGGATAAGATTAAAGAAATACCATTTTTTTTCTAATGAAAATATTTCATATCATAATTCAAAGAGAGATATAACGTATTCTAAGAGATAAAAACCCTTCAAACGTTGGAGAGAGAGAGAGAGAGAGAGAGAGAGAGAGAGAGAGAGAGAGAGAGAGAGAGAGAGAGAGAGAGAGAGGTTAAAGGGAATGAAATATCTGCCTCCTATAACACACAGTAAGCAGGCGAGGACAGGAGACCGTCATTCCATTCCCCTTTGGAGTGGAGAAAGAAACTGCGGCCAAAAAGACGCAGCATTGTCCCTTGCACAGAGGGCAAACGGTCTTTCTTATGTGCTGTCATGGAAAAGGAATGAAAGAGAAAGCTAACAAAGAAAAGTTTGCTGTTATTAGACTTTGGTTCATCCAAGGGGAAATAATTCATTATGCTTTTCTCCAATGATAAATCATTTAGTCTACATGATACGATTCGACATAAAAGACATTAATTTACGCGAACGATTTCATTCTACGAAAAGGATTTACACAAGGGGTGTATCAATCTCCTAAGGAATGATTTACCCTATTCTTCTTTTAGCAATCTCTTAAGGGAATGATTGGGTAAATCTTCTTTTATCAATCTCCTAAGGGAATGA
This sequence comes from Macrobrachium nipponense, assembly GCF_015104395.2. Taxonomy (NCBI): domain Eukaryota; kingdom Metazoa; phylum Arthropoda; class Malacostraca; order Decapoda; family Palaemonidae; genus Macrobrachium; species Macrobrachium nipponense. Next base: position 39,735,509 of record NC_061108.1, read on the forward strand.
TTTACTTTAAAGAATATTATCACTAATTTCATGATATCATAAAGACCCATTCAAGTAGCACTAATTCAGTTGATTCGGGTTCGGTTTGCAACCTATGAAATAAAACATGATTCATTCCAAAGAATGTAGGAAATCATACCAATGAGCCTAAACATTTGCTTCGAACCTTTCGCAAATTACGTTCTTTGAGAACAGGCTTCTTTCAACATATGTCTCAAAATAGACGAAAAGTGATTGAGTCCCTCAGCAAGGAGATTTTAATTCTGAGATACAAAACCATGATTTTCTGCCAGAAATGAGTTTACACGGTATATATCTCAAGCCCATAATTCAGTCTACGTAGTGTTTTATTCTACGGTACAATTCAGCGGGATAAAAATCTTTCCAATGAGTTCGACCTCGTAAAAGAAAATGATTCAATCGAAAGAATGAATACATTCCGAGATACAACACCTCCTTGTCATAGAGCAATGTCGAAGCAACAAAGAAACCTTTTGGATAGGAAAAGATGCGACTGAACTTCAGGGAAAAAAAAGATGAAAGTTTCCCTTTGTCAGATGGGATACCTCAGCCGTCTACAATGTACTGAATCGTCCACTTCATGAAAAATGCTCCGCTTCATCAAGTGAAATTCGTCTCTGCCGTACTTGAAGAACGAGCACATGGTAGGCGCTTTGTAGAGCATCAACACTGCCACTCTGCTGTTTAGGTGCCATGCTGCCAAAACGCCCAGTTTTCTTGCAAAGGGTATTGATGCTGACGCTCATCAAGTCTAGGCAGCTGCTGGGATACGGAAAAAAAAGTGCTGCGCTCATTGTCTTAGAAACCGACTTATCCTTGTCCGCTATTTATCTATGCTCACATTTCCCTAGTTTGTGATTAAACTTTGCTTTATATTTAAATTTACTTGTTATTCACCATTCACCTACACATGCACCTTTTAATAACCATAAGGCTTGTTACATCTGAATGTTTTCGCGCTTAGAACAAGAGCCTTCGGCAGACATTACTCCCCTATCAAGGCATTTGATTAAACTCAACCCATTTGACCGGGGTTTTTACGACGATCTGCGGGCAAGCTACTAAGTCATCCACCAATTTACCGAAATGAAACAGGTACTTCTGATTAGGCAATACAATCTTCCTCTGCGCAAGAACAATGATTTTTCAAGTTAATGTACCGATGGAAACCTAAACCCAAAATTGACTAAGTAGTTCTATAACAAGAGAGCCAATATTCGTCTCTCCAGGACAGCCAGGATCAGAGAGAGAGAGAGAGAGAGAGAGAGAGAGAGAGAGAGAGAGAGAGAGAGAGAGAGGATTAGGCATATTAATAGAATGTTTCCGATAGAAGTGCTGCGTGAAAGAATTCCATTCAAGAAGAACATGCATCCTGTAACAATGGTCGAGTGCTCTTCAAGGTTTGCACATCTTACCTTGATGAGTTAAATTGGTAAACCTCTTCGGTGAACCTATAGCTAATTGCGTATGAAGGGTAGCCTTAGCTCTGCTACATAGATGGGTTATGCAACTCCACGCCAGGCCCACCAACAGTCTCTCCTCTCTCTCTCTCTCTCTCTCTCTCTCAACAAAAGTAGAAGACAATCTTTCTTGCAGAGATGATGACTAACTTTGCAGTTACTAAAAGTAAAAAGATTGGCTAATATGTATTCTTAACAAAGTGGGCAGAGAGACAAGCCAGACGTTCGGCAACTCAACGTTCTTGGCGGTGAAAAAGCTTATATATTGCTATGCAGGCAGTAAACGCTAATCATCAAGGAATACGTATATATAATGGTAAATAAATATACCTTGACAATAAAACAAAACTTTGGCAAAACACACTTGAGACAATGTCGGTGGAAGTGCCGCGTGAATGCTTCCGCCAAATTTCTTCATATACTGTTTACACGATATTTAGGCACCCTTATAAACAAACCAACAAGCGCGAGCGCGCACACACACACACACACACACACACACATAACCTGACCATAACATAAACCTAGTTGGAAATACAAGCAAGATAGCTCAGAAATTCACCCATGTGAATATTTTCTTTCTTCCCTAGGTAAGGAACTACCATCGGTGTTTTTACCTATCTCTTTTAACAACGTGAGGAAAACATGTCTGCACAGTATCACATTTTTCGGAATATAGTGTATCCGATTACAAAAGATTTTCAATCCCTAAAAAGATCAAATGATTAAGATCGACTGACATTAACTCTCCAAGGAACACCCGAAGATTCCAGGAATCTTCTGTGCCGCAAAGAAAGGCGTGTGTTGTTGAGCCTGCTGAAATGGACTCGTCATGGACTACTCGTATAACCAAAATTTTTGCCACAAGTAGCAACGCCAAAAAGCCAAATCTATCTTAACAGTGCAGAACAAGATTCAAAGGATTAATCATTCTATTATAAAATATTCAGATAAAGACGCTCCATAAGACTGGTATCACGTTCTAGTCAGTTTAATTCAAGAAACGAAAATTCACACCAACAGGAAACTAAAATCCTGCATCCGTAAATGGGAATGGATGGTGACACCCCACTGACATGCTCAAGATGTCAAGACAGCAACAGCAAGTGTCAGTTTTACCGTTGATTGTAATACGACTTGACCTGGGTAACAATATCAAGAACAGGAAGAACAGTTACTATATCAAAACAGCTATACGCTCTATTTTTTGCAGGCTTAGAGAGAAACAGTTATTCAAGACAAGAAAAGTAAGCAGGCGACAGTGCACACAATTTTACCTAACTTCAGTCAATGTGTATAACTCAGATTCTCATACTATTAAATTTATTAGGTTAACTATGATGCCATCAAATGGGCAGCTGATATAAATGATACAGATTACATAAATTTGGGGGAGAACTTTGCCAGCTTACACAAGACGAAAACTGCTAACATTAATGGATAAAAAAATAAATAAATAAATAAAATGGGGAACTTCAAGAGCATAAACTTAGCAAAAGGGCACATTAAGGTGTTCTTACCAAAGATCAGACACCAATCTTACTCTATGTCGGTTCAAATTTTCATTAGTAAATTGTATCAAATTAATTGAAGAAAAGCAGTCGGTTTTTTTTACACATCTCTATAAAAACGCACATTATATATATATATATATATATATATATATATATATATATATATATATATATATATATATATATATACATATATATATATATACATATAATATATATATATAATATATATATATATATATATATATATATATATATATATTATATATATAAACTATATTAATCTGAGACACAAAAAACAGAAGAGGCTGTGCGTATGTATTCCTCTTGTGTATGGAGAGACGTGGATTTAAAGGGGACGGTGTTGAAAAGCAAGGTCCCAGACACGCCTGGATCAGACAAAGAGAAAAGTCTCCCTTTTTGGAAGGTTAGGAAAAACTGTATGAGAGAGAGAGAGAGAGAGAGAGAGAGAGAGAGAGAGAGAGAGAGCTCATACTGCTTATAAGAAAAGAAATTACAGCCACACGGCGATATAAAGAATTGACTCTTCAATATATATAACGAACAAACGAAAGAAACAAATCTGTGCCACGTGCTGAGAGAGAGAGAGAGAGAGAGAGAGAGAGAGAGAGAGAGAGATTACATTCGTATTTAGATAGGAGAAAATCCTATCTGGATAGGGGTCCGAGGCTCGGAAAGGATTACGCGCAAAAGAAGAGACGAATGCGCCGAGTGGATGTCAATCCGGTCTTAACCACAGAAGTAGGAGCAGGAAGACCCAATAAATGACTGACAGCGTACACACATCACATGTGGGGAAGCTTTTCTCAAATAAAATAACCGTGACTGATGATACCAGCTTGGAATCACTTTCATGGAAAAGAAAATGGCGAATAGCATCAAAGAACGTCAACGTCAGCACGGGAATGATACTCCCCTATTTTTGTATTTAAAGAAGAAAGAGAGTAAAGCCATCAATTAACAATGTTAGCGATGATCCTGTTAAAGAAATAACGCCAAGAAAATTGGCTTTCAGTTCACCCTCTTTAGCAAATGGCTTACTTTATTTCACGGAGTATCTTTCACCTACAAATCCCACCTTAAAGATCTCAAACTGCTTGGATGATAATAATAATAATAATAATAATAATAATAATAATAATAATAATAATAATAATAATAATAATAATAATTATCAATATAAAAATAAATTATAAAAACGTCACATTTCCGCTCGCAAATCCTGAATCAGAAATACGCTGCCCGTGATCTGTGTAATCACGTATCTTCCTAAATATGATCTATAATAGCCTTTTTCTGTACTAAAATAAAGTAAACAAGATTTCGGAGAAATCACTGGACATGATTATTTCCACAATGAACTGCAGCCTCGCCTCTGTTCATTGTTGGAAGTCAGTATACTGATGCTACGTGAAAGCATCTTCTGTAGGATTCATTACTTTCTCTCTGTCTCTCTCTCTAACACACAATGTGAAGCGATATACATATATATATATATATATATATATATATATATATATATAATATATATATATTATATATATATATATTAGACTAATATTCCTATAAAGCAATCATTTTTTACCTGTTATCTGTCACTAAGAGTGCATCACATACTCTTTATAAGACATTTCATATTAATAGAAACTGAGTAATGTTGTTTTAATGGTCTGACGTAACGGAAACCGAATACTTATATATATCTATATATATATATATATATATATTATATATATATATTATATAATATTATAAATATACTATATACATATATTATAATTATTATATTACAGATATATGATTGATATCTATATATATATATATATATATATTATATATATATATATCACATTAATTTCGGTTTCCATTTACTTAGAAGGTCAGTTTTTTCCATGTTTTCATCATCATCTGACTGGTTAAATCTCCACCGCCAATAAGCATGAACCACAGACCTCAGTTCTTCCATCACACTGATTTTATCGTCTTCCCAGCTTCAGCTTACCTGCACAACCTTACTTGCGTCGCCATGAAATTTTAATCCTCTCTCTCAATAACACTTTCACGCTCATTCATTAGTTTCTGCAGTTTCTCTTCACTCGTATTTTCCGTGCGATAAAAAAAAAACGTGAACTTAAGGCATGCTCTCCAAAATTTGTAGAGTATGCCTTTAGCTAACGGACAATTCAGACGACATAGTCACTTTTTATACATATGAAAGGTCATTTGAGAGTAGTACGTGATTCACTCTGAGTGGAAGATGACAGGTCAAAAACGATTCCTTTATAGAAATTTTAGGATTAATAATTCAGTGATTTCAAACATGAATGTAGAGCTAATATAGGAAAGGCAACTTAAGATGACCTTATTTTGACTGGTGTTGAGAAAAAACTTAAAAGTGGATTTCCATTTACATGTCACGCACACAGCACGGTACGTCCTTCCCTGGACATATCCTGAACAGCAGCGAGTAACGATAAAGAATGCCATGAGAAGGAGTCTACAAAATCGCTCACCCGATAGTACATAATGAACACTGGCGGAAGTTTCGGATGCGGATGGAGTCTGGTGATTTTATTTCAATACAGCAGGTTTATGCAGATGAAAAAATACATAAATACAAGTTACTCCTTGATTAATAGCTGAGGGTAACTTCATAAATAAAGCATTTACATTCACTCCAAGGATTCACTCACGTACCACAAATCAGTACATATGAGAGCCAAACATTACATATCAACGCACACTTAATCCATACACATTCAACAATCGGTATTAAAACACAACTCACTGAAATTAATTTCAGGCATTCAAGTGAGCATTAGGGGCAATAAAATGAAGGTTTCAGAAAGACAAGGTAGTTTAGGTTAAGGGGAATAATACATAAAAGCTGATGGAAGTCACATATTTTTATCCCAAACCCATTCTAAAGAAATCGGCAGTCGACACAGGTTCAGAATTAATAGTTTGCATTCCAAGTCCTGCAGGGTATAAATAAAACTGATATATCACTTGGCCGTGTTCACAACAAGCGACCGAGCCAAAAAATACGGGCACAGTAAAAAATACCACGATTTAAGCAAACGAATCTGAATTCGAAAGGTAAAGCAAACTGAACGAGAAAAAAAGGTATAACTTGATTTACATCACTGAAAAACAAAACTCTTACTTTCTGAGAATAACAATGTTAGGGATGAAAAAAAGTGAATTAAAGGTCAAATTTACATGGGACAAAAAACTCATAAATCAAAAGAAGTTTTAAGAATAAAAAAACACATCTGATTTCTTGCAATTCAGCCTAAGAATCGAAAATTAATCTCTTTAAAAGCCTTTAAAAAATATACAAAAGTTTTGATAATTAATACGAATACGCACGATTCATACAAACAAATTATATACACACACATATATATAATATATATATGTATATATCATATATTATATATATGAATATAATATATATATAATAGTGATATAATTATATATATATATATATATTTATATATATATATATAATAATATTATATATCAGTAGAAGACGTCTTACAGCATTTCATCAATTTATTTGACAACGTTTCGAGGCATTACCTCATCATCAGGCTGAACTATTCAAACATTAAATAATATAAAATTGACTTGACTACTGATATTATAAAAAGTAATTTATTTAAAAGGGAACTTAATACAACTAAAATCAAAAGAAAGCTCATGCCAAGAAGAGAGTGACGACAGTCGTTTCACTGTTTAACTCTGGTTCTACTGGTTTAATAAAAGGGAATTCATAGACCGTAAGCTGTTGCAGGGAAGGGGCCCTAGTAAGAATTTTGAATTGTTCGTATTGAATGTTAAATTTACATTTACAGCCATGGTTCTGGATAACAGAGTATTCTGGAGTTCGAGTCAAGTCTCCATTATTGTTCCTTTAAAGACTCGTTTCTGTCATAATATTGTTCTCTTCCAGCACTACCTGGGGATTGGAAGGGTCCTCCTTTAATGAAAAAACAATGGAAGCCTCAGATTGGAAAACATCCAAGGTGGCAGTTCAAGACGGGGACATAAGGGCTCGAGATCGCCATTGCAAATAAGCACAATATGAAGAAGGCTCTATTCACGTTACACCTACGCCCATAGCTATCTCCAGACTCAGCTGTCCACCATTGGAGTTGAGAGAGATTTATCTGGCCCAGTGCCTTGGCTTATGGTAGAAGCCTACAAAACCCTTCCATAACCAACTCATATTCCAGATGAATCCCTAAATCACCATCACCGCCAAAAACTTCCACCAACGGTCTTCTGCGATCTGCCAATCCAGTCACGCCCTACTAACTCCATTCATTGACAGCAAGGAGGTACCAGCTTCCTTGGCCATCATCCCACTGGTTCACACTACAATGAACGTCAAGTCCACTGACATATCAAGTAATGTGGCGAAAGAACTGTATTTTCAATTTAAACCAGTGTCCGTAATCCCAGTTCCTAACCAACTCAAATCCTCAATCTCCATTTGAATTTGCTTCCCCCAATTCCCATTCCAGCGAAAACGTGATCCAGTGCAGTAACATAAATCTCTCTTTCCATGATATAGTCATATTTCAATAAGTGACTCTGGTTGTGTTCTTGACATTAAACTGTCGAGTAATATTTTCCTTGAAACCTAGTGGGAAATTCAATAGTTTTAATTTGAGCTTACGCTCAAAAGTACAGTATATTCTTTGCAATATCCCTGTCCTCAGTCTCTACAACTCTGAATATCTTGCAGATGTACAAACAGAGCTGTTGTTTCTACCTGTGTGTCATTCAACAGTTTTAAACAGAAACAATTGCAAAATAAGCAGTTCTTCGTAATGATATACACTATTACTTTGAGTGTTCCTTGGCATCTAGTTGTTCTGTGTCAGACCATCAAAGGAAATGCTGTTTTACTCTAAGTGTTAACTTGAGAATTAGTTCTAGCTAATTTAATTATTACATCATACTTGGTGAGGCATTAATTAGTGTTTGTAACTGTTCTTTTGAACCAAATTTCGGTAGTTAGTATATCTTTCATGTTGCTCAGTTGTTTACTTTCTGTTCACTGTCACCCTTTTTTGTTGGTCCTACTTAGTCACTGATCCAGTTATCCTGTTGTGATGGCATCCTAATTGTGCCAAGTCACTAATCTCATCAATCGATTGAAATCCTAACCCTTGGACCCAATGAGATCACAGCTAACACACTAGAGTGGTGACCTTGCCAGGATTTATTAGGCCTCTGTTGCAAGCAGCAATCTTAGAATTCATTAAAAATTCCATTTTAGGCATAGCCCCTCACAGTCCATTTAGAAAGCGTGACTTTGAAAATCATAAGTTAAGTATTTTGCACACTCATATAACCACTTGTGAATATTCAAACACTTGTTGACCACAGAATTCACCACAGTAAGTATTCTTTCTGTGTTTAGTGCACTGCACTTAATTCTGAGTAAACATTATCGCAAGCTTTGCTGCCTTACTCGTGTCATCCATCTCTTACACCTCTCCACTTGTGCGAGGTATGTTGTCATCTCACACTAGCTCAGTGTTTTTAAATGCATTGATTTCAGTGTACATCGAGACAAATTGTCTCTAGTGTTTTTTGTATCAAATTTAAAACTGGTCCTAACTAACTGCATCATGTTTTTGCCATCAAAAGAGTAAAATTTTGAAAATATACTACAATCAATCTGAGTGAGATATTCCTGTCTGGTAACTCGTATCGTTTGTCTAGACGGCTGCCCACACTTCAACACACTCATTCATACCTAATGTGTCAACTAGTCATTTTGTCAGTGCCGACAAACCCTGCCAAGATCGCTGCGTCCCCTTCCTCAACGTCTTTGTCCAGCAACAATAAACCTGATTCTACACGAAGGTGTACACGAAGCCGACAAACCTGGGATGCGCATAACCAGAGAGAGCGAGTGCCCTGCGAGGTATAAGTGCTTCACCATCAGCACCTTCATCAGTAGGGCCCTTTCGCGCTGCTCTTCCTGGTACAACACGCACAGCGAATTAGAACTTCCGGCCCAGGTCCTCATTGACAACAGACACACTAAATTGTGGTGTTGATGCTGTGATAGCAAGGAACATCAAAAATTGGCTCCAGGAACCCCGCCTGAACATCCCAGAGCCCATCAAGCCTTTTCACAAAGGGCTACTGACCTTGGGAGACAACATAAAAGAAAACTTTTTTAAAAAACAATGGGAAGAAACCATCAGGCTCTCTTCTCTAGCCCACCTATCAAGAATATCAAGTACGTATTTTCTTTACATCCCCAGAGAGAACTGCAAATTTTGTAAGAATAAGTTCAGGATGAAAAGTATCAGGAAAAGACATTCTCAGCTGATTGCTAATCTACAAAAGCTCGATGAAGCAGTTCAGCCTTTTCCTTAGGGCCAGTAACCAATCGACCATCATCTGATAATACTGGTGGAATGGAAGACAAGCCTAACCCAAAGATAGTTTATTCTAATTTGGTCCACCCCAGATAAGTATGAATCATTACTTCAAGTTTCACTTTTGAAGAATTATTGTGATTTCTCTCAACTATATGATATATTCTATCCACAGCACAGCTCAACAACAATGGTGTAACTTTCATGTGAATGAATTCGTCTCCATGTGCTGAATTTGGCATTTGTTATGCTAAGCTCATCTACGTGTATCGTCAAACCATGGCTGGTCATTTGTCCTGAACTTGATATTCTTTCTAGGGACATACCTTACTAAGACAGCCATCGGCATTTCATTTCACCTCTCCTTGGGATTTTGATCTGATATAGCATCTGAAATATTAAGTGCCTGACAAGCTTCAATAATGCAATCCTAGGTGGCTCTAAGATTTCAGCCAGACCCTTTGCCCATCGGTGACATTAGGAATATACTGATTGACAAGTATGTCCATCTTCATGACACAGTGATCTTGCATATATACTCGCAGACCTTGGACTTGACATTAGCTGGGGTTCCTCAATTAGCTGGACAAAATCGGAGCATACACACAACTCAAGAGCAGACTGGCCATGTTGATCTGTGGAATTGGAATTATGCCACCCACTTTGCTTTGCTTTACAATCCCCACAAATATATTATAATCATCTGCTAAGGAAGACGTACTGGAATTTGGGAACAAAACAGACCTTACATATTGGTGAGAATTGAATGAATAAATAATGAATAGATAACTGACTGATTTACCAGAAGTTGACCAAGACCAGAATGAGCTCAGATTTTGTCATGAAATCAATAACAAAGAAACTTGGGAGAAAGAAAACACAAGGAAACAAGAAGTGATGAACGGGACCTAGAAGTCATAACTAAGGTACCATATAAATGTAACCTAACCTGACGTCGACAGTAAAAACAAATATTTAGTAAGCTTATTCTAAATAGACTGGAGAAAGGAAATTACAAAAAACTTAACGAGATGAACAAGCTTCTTCAGGAAAAGCACAAGTTTCACATATCAAATATTTGTGTTAAAAAACAGATTAAAGAAATTTTTAAATCTCTTTTACTGATGTTTTTGTTGATTAAAAGATGGCATTTGACTGCATCCACAGACCAATATTATAGAAGGTCTTGCATCACTATGGCATTCTCGCTAAATATATAAAAGCTAACCGAGAATATCCAAGAGCGAAATGATGCAAAATTCATGGTGACACGGTCTTGTCAAGTGAATTTCCAGTAAATGTTGCGGTGCTAGGATTATTATTTTTTTTTTATTCTTTTTTTTTTTTTGCTGTGTGCTTTCTTATATTTCATTTACATGAAAAAAGTTTTTTTGAGATGTAAGAGAAATTCCAGCTGAAACAACTTTAAAACTTGAGAACGACAATATGAACAGTATGTTGTTTGAATTAGCTTGGTTACTAAAATAAGTTTTACCTAACGAGACGAGAATCGCAATAAATATAAGAAAAAAGGGAATACAAAGAACAATCAAGGCAGTACAAAGGCATTAACTGACATTAGTTCGAGAAAGGACTAATGAGGACGAATCTTTCAAAGATTCAAGAACACGAGTATCCGGTAGAGGCTATGGAATTTAGAGAGAGAGAGAGAGAGAGAGAGAGAGAGAGAGAGAGAGAGAGAGAGAGAGAGAGAGAGCAGCAGCAGCAGCAGCAAAATAATGTTACAAATCATGAGTCAGAGATGTTACCGAATCAGAAATTACAGAAGTCCGTGACGATTATGAAAGGGAGGTGGAAATGGCTTGGGCAATGGACATGTCCTTCATACAACCCCTTAGAGTAAGTAAATGAGCGTCAGCTGGGCTCCTGTGGTCACAAGAAGAACTGGAAGACACAAACCTATTTGAATGAGAACTATGAGAAAGAGACTGCAAGTAGCATACTCCCTTCACATGCTCAAGGAACTAGGTTAAAAACCAAGGTAGGTTATGAACGATATGGCCACATCCAAGCGATAATTAGCTTTGTATCTGAATAGGAGGTGTAGATAAGTGAAGACATTCAGCAGGACTATCTTCAGCTGTGATTTCCCCCTCTCTCTAATGAAGTGTATTCTCAACCTCTACTCAGGATGTCCGTGCTGTTCCTGGTTTATTTCCGCTTTTTTGGAACAGGCTTTATTCTGATTAATCAACTGCTGTACATGTGACATAGAAAAGGCTCTGGCAACAGTTTTCTATTCCCAGTTATTCCTCTTGTCTTCAGAGCTGAAGCTTTATAGGGATACAGAAAAACTGCTACTCTGTTGCTCCACCTATTTAAGCCAACACCTGTTTCTGCCATTAATCCATAGCCCACCTAAGGGATATAACATAACATAATATACATGTATATATATATATATATATATATATATATATATATATATATATATATATATATATATATTTACATATTTTATATCCTTGAGGATGGCCATGGATTAATGGCAGAATCAGCTGTTGGCTTAAAAATAGATGGAGCATAACATTAGCAAGTTTTCTATGTCCTTAAAAAGCTTCAGCTCTGAAGCCTCCTGAGTAAGAACAAACTTACTGACCCTTGGCATCAGACAATAAGAGAGGAAGAGATAGCAAAAGGTCAACAACGAAAACGTTATATCTAATGTCATCAACATACCGTGGTCATTATCTTAGCCAACATTAGCGTCATTACTTTTATCAACGCCAACACAAGATTCACAACTTTCATCTCACGAAGAACAATCTTTCATTAAAACGATGTGACATTCTTTGTTTCATTTTACATTGATAGTAAAATAGTGTACTGGTTACACTTTTAATAAAATTAGGAGAGTACCTCTACCTGTCTCCAATAATTTGATCTTTATGGGTGTATAAATCGCAAAGTCCCTGAAGAATAAAGGGCTCGAGAGCAATCCTCTCCAATGTATGAGCAAATCTGAATTTAGATTATTACGGATTCTACTGGGAGGAATTCCATGGTGAATCGTATCTTATACTCATTAATGCAAGAACCTCCTTCAATATTTACTCAGGTAATTGAAACATTAAATATCTCTCTCTCTCTCTCTCTCTCTCTCTCTCTCTCTCTCTCTCTCTCTCTCTCTCTCTCTCTCTCTCTCTCTCTCTCTAAAAAAATTCGTAATTTGTGAATGTTCCAGTCCCGTGACAATAATATTAGTAATGAAATGAAGAGTCTCAATGAAAACTTTAATATCCTCGAGGAGGTTACACGTGAAACCAAGACATACAATAATATAAAAATGCCAGTTATCATCCTCATCAGGCTCATAACAAAAATAACCATACCCACAATAACTGCACGAGCAGTTTTATAGTACACAGGATGATTCTGAAGAGGTTTAGTATTAACAGCATGAAAAAGACAATGTCTGCTACATTATCACGACAACTCTTCCTTCAGTGTCCTAACATATATTGCATCTTTGCCCAATCATCCATCTCTAAATAATTCCCAGTATCAAAATCATTATGGCGGTTGTATCATTTTAGCCTATTTTCCTGCATTTATTGGTCTTGCAAAGTTAAAAGAACAATGCTAAAAAATCTGTATAGTCTTGAAGGTGGGCAGACACCAGAGAAGGTTGTGGTGTTGGTGAAGATGAGGGAGCAGCTGAAAGGAGGGAGGGGGGTGAGTGTTGGATGAATGCGCATAATCAGTAGTAATTAATGATCGCTCGATCGACCATACTTACAGCAAAACATCCGAAAATAATAGTTTATATTATTAATAAATCTTACACTATAATTTTATACATAGGCAAAGCAAGTCAATAACAATTCGAACTGGATCACGGAGCTGTTAACATTTTATGAGACAACAGCATACGAGAGGTAAAGTTACGATATCCGAGTGTCAGCTCCATTCTATTATCATTCTTCTCTCAGTGGATTAAGCCCGCGATAAACTGAATTTATTGACGCTAATCTTGCGATTTAGTCCCCTTCCAATAACAGCTCCAGTTAATTCTATGATGGCTTTTCGCTGCGCTTCTAAACTCTCGAAATCTCGTCTCAAAGGATATATTGTGAACGCTTCCTGATATGAATGACCTCTCCGTCTCTTCACAGCAGCGTAAGATTATAGATTGAGGAAAAGTTTCAAAAACTAAATTTAACATAATTCACTATCAAGTCTTGCACTTTTTACAGTTAACCGACAAAAACCTTTATTTCAGTCATTAAACTGAATATTACTTAGAACTTAGGTAGTTACTACTACTTTGTATCCTGGTTAAAGAATATTAAAAAAAAAAAATTCTCCTCTCAACCTAAAGGAATGAGATAATTAGTGGCTGGGTAGCAGGCGATTGGAATGAGAGGGCTACATCCACCTAACCTAGCCTACGTCATTGAGTCATAACTGACTGGGGTGGGGGTGGGGGTGGCAGCTGCAGGGTCTCTTTAACAACTTTCATAATTATGGCGGTCGTGCTGACGAGATACATCCTAATCCAGCCAAGCCCAACCTTCCCTACTCTAAGGAGCAACACCCTTGAACCTTCCTTCCCGGGAGAAGCTCCCCGACACCTGAAACCCTCCAGCCTTTCCCAATTCCAAGCTGATTCCAAACTCCAAGGGCTACAAAGACTGTACTCAGCTCGGGATTTCAAACAGAATTCATGTGGTATTAAGCGAAATTTCATCATCTAACCGTTACTGAGATATAACTACCGATGACACTTCGACAGACAAAAATCAAAGGAATGTTCCCTAAAACGCAAATTCTCATGGAAAATAAAAATTATTATTGTATTTTACACACATACGGAAAAGCGAGAGTAGCAGTCGAAAATACCTCGCTAATTCGATAACAGCCCGTAGGTAAAACCCTTTATTAGGCAGAAAAACGAGAAATGCGGCTGTCTAAATTCATAAGACTCCTAATGAAAATGGAACAACTCCGCATACAAGCAACAAACTAGTTTAGCCTTACTCACAATTACAGGAGACGGTTATGGCTTCAGGAACGAACATGACTGGAGGCCTCGAGAACATCTGGCAAAATGCAGCTACAGTTGTAACTCTAAATGTTTGAACACATAAATAAATATCTCTGAGAAATTCGATGTTTCCCAGTTTTCTAATAATAAAAGGTAAAAGATTTACGATGTGATGCATGCAAGAAAACAATTTCTTTTTCCAAGGAAATAGCAATCACAGGGAAACTTACTATGATGCACATCTGAGACCAAATATATGGCAGATGAACGCCATTTCACTTAAATTTACTGATTTTAAAAGAGGTTAGACGAGCAGAAATCCTGATAGTTTAAATGTGATATTTATAAATGCTTCCACAAAACCACAATCGTCTGTAAGGCAAAACTAGGACATCCACAATATGACCCCATCCACTCCTTACAGACCCGGTACAGCTAGTCTTTTCAAGGCCTTAGGAGTCGGATTGCCAAGAATTAAACCATAACTAAAATATACAACAAATCACTCTTAAATAAAATTTCCCCTAAACTACCTACCTTAAAGAAAGTACTTAAGATATGAACAACCGCTTTTGGGGGATATGTAAATATTAAACATAAATGAAAAATGTTACCCTGACACAGTTCCTTTTGAAATATTAAAAATACGAATACGAACTGTTGAATAAAAACAATCCGGAAGTTTGCCCTGAACCCTTTTAGCGGGAATAATTTAAAGATAGTACGGAAAATACGTATTAGCAGACATAATCGGAATTGTTGTAAAAATCAAGAGGACTGGGCTGTTTTTAATTCTCTAAGGATTCAGATTTGTGGATGATTTGGCCGAGACTATTATAGAAACTTGCAATTCAGACCAAGAAGAAATTCAAACGAGCGACATTAAAAATGACGGAATGGCGACTAGGAGTAAACTTATGGAGATTTTACCATTCAAATCTTGTTCAACTGCAGACACCTCACAGACTGATCCTTAACCAGATATTTCTATAACCTGTATATACATACATACATACATATATATATATATATATATATATATTATATATATATATTATATATATATATATATATATATATCGGCTGGTCTAACCCAAAATGTATTATTCGTTCAAAATTTTCTTCCTGATCTACTAAATCATCCTTTCCCTAACCACTGTTCATTAAAGTTTATTATTAAGCAGGTCATTATTCCTTGGGCATCAATGAACCAGTTTATTGTAACGCCCGGTAACGATACATACATATGTACATACAGGTAGCAGAATCTCAAACCCAGAGCACTCCACAATCAGGATCCATTCAAAGCAATGTAAAACCTACATTGAGAACAAAGATTTTAGTGTCATCGGTCAAACTGCCAATCTTCAAGATTTAACAGTCCTGGGGTCGTTGTTTCTAAACGACTCGTACCATCGTTAAACACTCATACATCTGCGAGTCAAATGTATTTAGCTTAAGTTCGTACTGGGGTGGTTTCCTTCCATTTAGTTCCTCACTGTCTCATCTTTAGGTTGGTTGTGTTTTTATTTTTATTTATTTCATATTTATTCTGTTATATTTTAAATGAATTTAGACTGTACTTTTAACCATTTTTTTCTTATGTGCAGCCCAGAAGATGTAATTCCGTACATAATTACGAAACGACGGCAAAACAATAAAAAAAGACAGCCTTGTGATGTGTGGTTTTTCGTCCGCCTCCCTCTGAATATATATATATATATATATATATATATATATATATATATATATATATATATATATATATATTATATATATATATAAGACTAAGACGACTGATCAGCAAAAGCCCTTTCTTATAATTATGAAAAGAGCGATGAGAAGCCAGGGAGCCAAGGACAGATGTCATAAACAGAAATGAACCTCGATCAATGTCAAAGCCATAATACTGGCAGTAGCGGTAAGACCAGACCTATACGAAGTAAATGATTCCTACTACAGTATATGCTGGTGCTAGAGTCGCTATCGGGACTAAAATAAAGGTCGCTGGTATGATGAGCATCTTATTAGCTTTTTACACAGATAGTCTGTCCAATTTTGGACAAAATTCACAGCCCGTGTGATTTAAAATATTAGATATTTCCGAGATCGTTTTACTACTAACATTCTATCATTTGACAGTACTTGAAGACTCGCTTCTTGGCCCATATTTACTGAGAACCATGTCCTCTAGTGAAAACCTTGTAAGTTCATTAGTAACATACCATCGCATCTGAAGATTACATACGAACGAAACAGTCTAAAATCCAATATTGTTGAGTATTACGAGGATGAAGACGTGACTGGGAACATTGGATAGGAACCATTCAAGAATCCGTTTGAAAATAGCTGACGGATATTCATTTCATCAATGGAGAAATAACTAACTTTCCACCAGCATATTTCATCTTTTCTCTTTACAGTAGCACTGAATTCTGTTATTTCGCTTAAACTGGTGTAAAACTGCAGTGGTCATATAGACAAATTATTGAAATCAAGTACAGTCAAGGTCACACACACATGATATATATATATATATATATATATATTATATATATATATATATATATATATATATATATATATATATATATATATATATATATATATATTTGTGTGTGTGTATATATATATATATAATATAATATATATATATATATATATATATATATAAATATATATATATACTATATATATATATACATTTGTTAAATTCTTCCTGGGTTATGTCTGAAATACACGATGAAGATAATTGGAATCTTCATAAGGTGAGGATGATGACTATCATAAAAGTATTAAATTTACCGTAATATTCATACGAATAATACTAAACGCTGCAATGAAATGTGAAAAAATGTAGTAGGAATCTCGGGAATTCACGAAATGTCAAATTCCATTCGAAATACAATATATACTATAGTTGGACTCGTCACGAGATGAGAATCATAAAGATAGATTTTTAGAGCCAATCTGGGGTTCCTGTCTTGCTCAGGAGCACAAAATACACTTTTTGGAAGCTCTGCCCTTTCACCTTCACACTCCTCTAATCTACATTAATTTTGCTATTTTTTATTACTCTATCCTCTTTCATATCCTCTTTCGTGCCATTATTTGATAAGCGGCTATAGAGAAAGGTAGAGGGAGGGATTTACGAGTATATCATAATTCATTTCAAAGGTCACTTCAAAAGTTTCGTCAAATAAGATTGTCTTATAGTGTCATTATTCATTAAATAAACATACACAGAATGAAAAGTTTAGAAAATCGAAAATAGGGTGCAGTATTCAAAACCAATCTACAACTTTTGACTCCCTCCAAGTTTTGTGACGTCAGAGGGGTAACTGTTTGTTGGTACTGCATATAATTTGGTGACTTGGTCCACTAAACGAATTTCATGGTTGAGTTCTCATTAGAATAATCTTATCAATATTTTTACATGGATAGCAAGTAAGTCAATTGCAATCTTCTTTTTAATTCCACCTAATCACATGCTTTACAAAGACAAATGGAAGGTGGTTGGTCATATCTATCAAAACATACAAGAGATAAAGCAACAGCAATGTGACAATGATGGACAAGATGGCAAACTGGATAGGCGCTCTCTTACGATGTGACTTGCTGCAGAATGCATAATACATATATGAAATACAAAATCAAAAACTCAAAGGAATACATACTATAAATATCCAACATAATCGAAGGATAGAACAAGGTTTTCTTCATTACTTATCTAAATTTTTTATAGTTATTCCTCTAATAAAGGGTATTCTTCATTTTTGCATTTGTTTTTTTCCACCATGGTTTGTTTTCCCTATTAGGGTCCTTGGGTATAATTATAAAAAGGCTATTCCATCAATGTTTATAACTTCCTTGTTATCAATAACAACACTAACAACAACAAAAATAATAATAATAATATTTTGTTTGATAAAAGTTTCTCATGACCTAGAATCAACAATAATGGTATTAATGCAATAAACTGTGGTCATGAAAATGAAAGTAGCTAGAATTATAAGGCAGACGAGGCATCTTGCTACAGATAATAAGAAAATAAAGGAAACACAAGACCAAATGATCCGATGAATACGTACAATTAATACACACCCGTAAGCAAGTTCATACGCGCATGCATACTCACTATATATATTGTAACAGACATACATTAT
>NC_061108.1:39759108-39781608 GCF_015104395.2 Macrobrachium nipponense
AAGTCATCTTTATATGCGTTGTTTCCTAACCAGTAACCTCTTAACTATACTCTGTTTTTTTTTTTCATCTGTCCATCCGCCTGTGTTATTTGCGCATGGTAACAATGCGTCCCGGGCTTTAAATAATATCCTATTTCGAATATTAACGGTGTAATTCGCATACAGTAAAGTATTAAAACACTTTTCAGTTGCAAATGTATACCAAGATATCCTTTTATTTACCTAAAACTTACACATAGCGTAACTATTAAAAGCCCAGGACGCAGTGTTACCATACGCAAACACCACAGGCGGACGGACAGATGGAAAAAAACAGAGTATAGTCAGTTTTTCACTGCATATTTTGATTATGGATAGGAAAAAATGAAGATGGATATAACTCAGTCCCTCATCTAAATCTTGCTTATCCTCAATGTGTGGTCAGTTTGATTTATTGATTTATGAAATTTAGGCTGTCAAGCCAGTCACTGGGGCATTTTTGGTCATTCTCCGCTTAAGAGAGTCAGAAGAGGGAGTTGAAGGCGTTGGATAGCAAGAAAAAGGAATCCAAAAAATAAAAATGCGATGCCCAAGACTCAAAACGTGTCACTGGGAGCGCTAAGAACTAACAGCTAGAAATGTTGGACGTGAGACTAAAGACAGGAACCGGGGATGGAGGTCAAGCAAAAGGCTAAAATGTGGGATGCAGCTGGGGGCCGAAGGGAAGCTGCAATATCCTTTACTAATGCCTACAGTAAACTGAAGTGCGCTATATACCCCCATAAGAGGGTGGTGTGATAGGAATGGTTTCCAAATCTAGACTCTCCGGCAAGGTTTGGGGCACAGGCATGCTCTGTTAAAGACAATCTGCATTTCTGGACCTACGGAGTGAACTGGGTAACTAGTAGCTAGACGACTGCGGTGGTCGTAACCAAGCTTAAGAACAGCATGCGCTAATAGTCCATTTTCTAAGACTTGCTGAAAACGGGAGGGCTAACATCTTCTGGTGCCACCACCTCAACGAAGGTAAAGGCATGTACAGATGAAAAACGTATATGTATGTGTGCATATGCGCCTGCGCTCGCCAGAGAGAGAGAGAGAGAGAGAGAGAGAGAGAGAGAGAGAGAGAGAGAGAGAGAGAGAGAGAGAGAGAGAGAGAGAGATACTATTTCGGGAAAAATTACACGAAGGCATCAATTGCAATTTTTTGCCCTGAAATCCAATCTCCATTTCAACAAATAAAACATTCTCAAACAGAATCCAATTCAGGCTCTCAAAACAAAATGCAATAAATCTATCCTGTCCGTGAGAAAACGATATCCCAGTATCTATTTCCAAAATATTAAATCCACAAAACTGTCTACGCTATTGTACCGTGTCTCTTTCTAATCAGAAATATCTATTTTGAGAGCAGTGGTCATAAAAAAATAACATATTAACAATTCGATGATAATAAAAGTCGTGCGCAATAAATTAAAATATTAAATAAGATGGCTAACCATAAATGTTACTTATTTAATTTCTTAACACAATTATCAAAATGAAAACAACTACAGATCATTCGGAAGTGAACAAAACGTCGTCTGGAGAAACACTACCTCCCGAGGCAAGGTGAATAATGATATCCCGAAGCCGTTCTCTTCTTGTTAAGACCTGGGGATCTTAAACATAAAACCATTCAGACTTTACTTTGATTAATAGTAATAACACTCAAAATATCTACTGACGTAAGGACAAAACACTTTTTCTATTTAATCACACAAGAGAACATTATGGACTGCTTGCGAAAGAGAAATGGACTTTGGAAACAAGATCCTTGAAGCAGCAAGAAAACGAACTTACACCTCCAGAGGAAGGAAATACCTGAAGTAAGAATATACTCTAATCCCATCTTTTTTCCTTGTAAAGGAAAAGCCCTATGAAAATCTTACCCAATAAAATTATTTACCAACTACAAGTGTACCTAATGCAAAGAAAACCTGATGTCATGGCAACAACTGCAACCTGTCTCGGCATATCTGGATCTTTCGTCCCTTATTTTGTTAACATTCGGTGTATTTATTGGGGTACATCCACACTGCAGATAAACATGTCATAAACATAGACTGGATACTAATCGCAAACATATCACAATCAGGTTGACAACAAGCAATAAACCCTAAGTGGGGGAACGAATCTTTGTCAAATGATGGACAATCATATGTTTATACGTACCAATGAGTCGTCGGTCTTTATTTAACCTCCTGTCACCATTTTGTGGTGTGGGATATGTCGCCAGAGTGTTTATGCCATGTCTTATAGCAGAGTAGATGCAGTCTCAGAGAAGACACCATTTTTGTAACAACGAAACTCTTTGTTTCCTTTAGATCAAGCATTTTTTGCACGATTTTATGAAGCTATTTTCCAAGATTTGATTTGAAACTTAAATTTGTAGAAAAAAAAGGTCCAAATTGCTTCAAAGAATGTCCAGAGTAAATTCAAAATTAAAATAAAAGGAAAGTAAAAAAGCCGACGTAAATCCACTTTTGTTCCTGGGAATCTTCGCGTTAGAGCATATGGAGTTAACAGCATATAGCCACATATCTAGATGCGGTTTCACTTAGCGTTGCTGTCCTTTCCTTTTTCTGGCTGTCATGCGGTGTACTTGGGCTATGTTGGAAGAAGGGAGTCTATAGAGCTTTATAGCTAAACCCTTACGTCCTGGTCTGAGTCAAAATTCATTTTGGCAAAATCTAATTTCAGGTTTTTAGCAAAATATCCTCCAACAGACTTTATTCATCCATTCCTTATGGTCAATTTCCAATTTATACCTATTCACTTTATAAACGACCGATTTATTTAGTCATGCCTCTGCAAATGGAACACCGCTTATCCTGCAAATGTGAAATTCAATGCTTCCAATAAAATATGGCTACTGTCTCATATCTTTACAATTCCATGGTTTTTGTAAAATGAATATGAACCTAAGCATGCCACTTCAATCAATACTTGGTGTTGATGCTACTTCAAATGCCCAGTAACATCACAAATTCTGATAACTAAAACTACGTCTGATAAATTGAAAATACTGCTACGCGATGTATGTAAGTTCTCTTCCTCGCACAGATTACTGCAAGCTTATGCTGCACACACAAACACAAATACACACACCTATGTATATTTATACATATACATACATACTGCAAGTTCGATTCTGGTCTCACGACACACTTCAGGTGTTAACTTATTACATTCACTCTGCGCGAATTGTTTACACTCAGGAATGCGGGTTACAGTAACGATTTCTTCATTACTAACCTTTGAAATTTTCTTCCAATTCGTTTTTGCTCAAAATACCCACTTCCCCTGCCTCTCCCACCCAGCTCCCCTCTCACCACCAAAGAGTAAAATCTGATAGTGCACAAATATACCAGAGGACTACTATTTTTATATGGTGACTAAAGGAAACTGTGTGCTCCAATTAAGACCACTTATCTGATTAAGATCATTTTCGCCCTCCCCTTATAACATGCAAAGACCTATATTTATTATAATGGCAATGGGCTCCCCACCCATCTCTTCCTCATCATGAAAGGCTGTTAGGTAAGGCGGGAGCGGGTTAACTACATAATGATTCCAGGTGAAGTCATAGGAGAGAAAGCGTGATGATTACATTATCAAAGTCAATATGCAAATAACCTCTAATACATATCATTACGCCATAACATTATAGTCGATGGATAGATCGTCTGCTTCCTTTGGACAAAATTCTCTCTCTCTCTCTCTCTCTCTCTCTCTCTCTCTCTCTCTCAGAGACCATCAACAAAATCCACTATTTACACATTCTTATACCTATTTAATTGTAAATGTAACCTCATACAGTTTAGATTCAACATAATGAATGCCACTAGGCAATTATCAGAATTCCAAACCCTGATCAATACATAGAAAGAAATGTCTGTATAGATGATGTGAAACAGATGTACTTACGATGAAACAAATCATATGACGTTATTGAAAATAACCTCAAGTGAAATGTGATACCACATTTCACTTGAGGCGGCCTTATCATCAAGCTAATAGAATACTCAAAATATGCAGGGAAAACACGTAGACCTTAAACAAAGCTTTCGAAAGTAAATCTGCAACATAAACATGATCAACTGCGCAAACTCATGCGCAGGTAATGGGAGAGTTCATTCACTCCAGGACGAGGTGATGGTATGCCTGATTGAATTTACCACCGAGTCATTATCCGCTAATGAGTTTGATTACTGAAGTTACTGGAGCAGATTAGCGACTTCATGCACACAACTTTTTTCCCTGTTTTAGCTCCCATGGCATAGAGGATGTGACGTTAATAACGCTTTCCTCCAAGACTGTTTTTAGTGAGATAACGCAGTCCATTTGATAAAAAATTATATTTTCCTGCCATTTCTTCATTCTGTGCCTTAATAAAACATTAATAGCGTTTTAGATCGACTGAAACTATTCGTTACGCACTGCTAAACCAACACATATCCACAACCAAGCCAAATTAAATCAAACAAACATCAGGGGACCTATCTTAATGCAAATCTGTGTAAGATGGTCTATTTTTGTAGAATTTGAGTGGAGACTCCTGAACCAAGCAGGAGTTGCGATATCCATCGGATAAACATACAGAAACAAATTTGACTAAAAGTCCTTCAACAGCGTTGTAGGCGTTGCAATGAAAAGGGAAGAAGGTGAGCGTAGCAGCTGTTTTCAGCTTGAAGGTCGTGGTGATGATCATTAACCTCGGTGTCACCAGTAATGCAGAAGTACAAACACGTTCATGTCATCAAAGTATGATGCTCTACCTCTCTCCTAATACTGTGAAATACATTTAACTGGAAAGAAGAGGTCACCATATCACGGTAAATATGACAGACAGCCACACAAACTGATGAACGTTAAAGGCAGACCACATCCCTTCAAGAAACGTTATGCAAGACTGTCTATCCTTGGTAAAACGTTTGACTGAAATCTATAAGACCATGTAAGTGGAGTTGAGATGACAAGTCAAGTGTGACAGACATTCTGACAAAGAAACACAGACATACTTGCAAACGATATCTTGTCTCGCACATCTATGAGTGATAGTTAATCTTTGTCATGTTTCTCTGAAATCCCTGGTGGACAGACATACATGCACAGAGACAGATATTTCCTTTTTACATATAAGCATCAAGGTCTACTTTCATGATAACTTCGACTGAAATTCCTTCATCTCTGTACGGAGAGTTCTGTTGATAGGGTGTGCAAAACAAACACATTAATGGACAAACAGGCGCAAAACCAACCCTTGACGAGCATCTTTGCAGGAAGATTTCAATACCGACAGAGACGACAGAACATTTCCCTTCAAACACATTTATGCATAATCGATCGATATTTTACCAAGTCATGCTGGATTCCGATTCTTTCAACCATGAATAACGACACGCCATGACAAGATCATTGAAAAAGACACAATGACAAACAAAAAAACCTGAAAGGCACAAACAGTCTCCAACCACATCATGATCGATGGTCTACCTATCTTGCATCATGTTGACAGAAATTCTTACAACCGCACAGAAGGAATTGCAATGATCAGGTAAAGCGTAACAGACACATGGCAGACAGACCGTGAGGTAGACATACAGAAGGAGAATCTGTGGGAAAACTACATTTCAAACTATTTTTTTTAACAAACTCTATTCTGATGATTTTTAATAAACATTTATATTACTATACTTAATTCACACTTGTTTGAGTCGTTCACTACGTATGAATAATCAATCTTCATCTTTCTACTGGATTAAGGTTTAGTAAATTGTAATATTAATAGAAAACAAAAGTAAAAAAGAAAAAACTTGAACCTATCTACTCTCACCTCGAACTGAGTTATATGATAAGGACGATTCAAAGGAAAGTTCACGCAGCACAGTCAATAATTTAACCTTTTTCTTGTTATAGAATGGAAACCAATACCGGGCATATGAATATAATATTTGCAAATAAACCATATGCCTTGAAATTGCGCTCAAGATTTTTAAAATCTAAATGTCAATAAATGAATTTTTGTTCTATAAATAACACACACGTAACATAATTTTTTGCACCAAAGTACACATATTTAAACAAATGTACGGTGTATTTGATTTCCATGAAGTACTATCGTTCAGCTACATGCACTACAATTATTACACCAGAGAGCATTTATTATTACATAACGATGCATATGCATGCGTACCTGGAGAGCAGAAACTCAATTATCGACGAAGCACAGGCAACACGGGAGATAAACGAAGAAACAACACAAGGCACGAGCATTACGTATTCATTAGAAAGAGAAAGGGTCTTCAAAACAAATGAGACCATTAACCTATGGTCTAATTGTCCTGAGAGCGCACGTTTCTTAGGGTGGAGAATAAAAGGGTAAAACAAATTAAGACGTGAAAAATAAATGGAGGGACAGAATAAAAGGAAAGGGGATGGAAAAGGCCTCCAGAGAGGAGGACGCACCTTAAAGGAATGAGAGCACAGCCAAGGATCGAAAGTGGTGGCAGTGGAAGACGAGTATGAAGAGATACGAACACAGGAGAATCTAATGATGATGTTGATGATGGTGGGAAAAGAGAGAGAGAGAGAGAGAGAGAGAGAGAGAGAGAGAGAGAGAGAGATACACGAGTACAGGAGGATCTAAAAATTATGCTCTATATGTGTGTGTGTGTATATATATATATATAATATATATATATATATATATATATATATATATATATATATATATATATATATATATCATTGGCGCCAAATATAGGACATATTTATTCTGAAGATTTGTAAGGAAGAAAACTTCATAGAATTATTTCACTCCATCATTATACTTAGAAAATACTTTGTTACTTTGTATCCATAGTATTGTAACAAAAATGAAAAGCAACAAATTATTCAACTGTAGAGAGGAAGTTTCGTCCGCAAACTAAAAATTCCTATTTAATTTACCAAAAACGATCTGCCACAGCTCGGGAGAAAGGGTCATTGCTCTCCGCATAACGGTACTTGACAAAGACACGGATCTCAAGTATCCAAGACTGTTGCATTTGATAAGTAAACGCTTCGTAGTCAAGATGATCAATTAATCATAACAGTAAATCAGTTCATCATAATTCATCACCTGTTCCGCATATACGCTCATAATCTCGTTCTACCAACAGACGCTAAAGAACAGCTGTTATCTTCTGGTAACTGCCAATATTTCTCTCCAAGAAATACTACCAAATGTAGTAATTCTTTTCTTGATAATGGCAATTTTACAAATGATTTGACAGGAAAAGCCGATATTACCTAGACAGAGATTATTTTTCATTATTATTACATCATCAGACTTCACAACTTCCTTGAATATGCTTCCCTCAAAATCAAATTATTGACCAGAATCACATACCCAGTGTGTACAATATTTGACAAAAATTTACACACTCCAAGGTCAATAAGATTATATACATACTCAGAACGATGAAATATCTTTGCAACAATAACAAAGAGCTAACTGAGCGACAGTGCCTGCCATCAGGATCACGGTCAGGGATAAGAATTTTGAGTTCTTAATAAGTTGCCTGTAATTACAGAATCTGTTAATGAAAATACTTTTATCGTCCATAATTTGCACCAGGCACTCATTTCAATTAAATTTTCTATGAGTTTAGGAACCAAAGTTTATACTCAGGAGATGGGAGCGATGCAGCAACAGAAAAGCATAAACTGCATCAGCAATAAGTTCATAATGCAACGTTCAAGTTTATAACAACCATCACTCATAACATGCTATGACCAGGATCTAGGGATGTCGGTGCAACGCTGTGAATTAAAAGAAGAGCATCACAAGGTCTCAGGCCCTTGCTTGTAAAAACGGAACTGCAAACTTGGGAACAAATTTCTTTTTCACAGGAAAGCCATTCAGACGTTCAAAACGTTTAGGTAAGAAGAGAGTTATATAGGATGGGCGGTAGACAGCGGGGCAAGAGAATCAGCCACTGCATTAACCTGATGGGGTTAAATTATAATTTCTCCAATGAAATACAAAGCCCTTCTAGCTAACCTACGAAAAACAAATAAAGAAAAAGTACTAACTTACGAAAAGTAACAAAGGAGAAACACTATTTGGGTCTACACCTTAAAAGCTAAACCACCCACTTCAGCGTCAGGAAAACAGGAATGAGGAATACTGAGTTTGTTCATTGTCCTGCTTCATTGTCGTCTTGGCAATAATCTTCGCTGATCTCATAAATTAGATGGACTTTTACTTCAAGAGACCGAAAAAAAAAATACCTTCCTGAAACAGAAACAACGTCTGCATGTTCTTACGTCTTGGTGACTTTATGACCTAGAGAGTCTTGCACGTCGTGGTACATTATAGACAAAGGTCCTCTGCTTCTCACATGATGGGGATTAAGGAGCAAAGAGATAACTTGGGCGCAGGGTATCAATTGACTTGCTGGTAATCAAAGCAACACGGATACAGTTGCTGTTAGGCTAAATTGGCCTTAACCCATAAATTGCTATTGCTGTGCGAGCAGCATGTATGAGAATATGGAATAACAAATCCGCTTCCGAATGAATTCCCAAACGCCTCGTTCACTGAATCCTACAATCATGTCCCTGGATGTGGATAGAAATAATTCTACAGCTAAAGAATGAATAATGGCTTCGGTAGCGACCTGGAGAAGATTTTTCAAAGCATCACCTCTCCCGCTCTATTACATCACCTGAAATCTATAAGAAAATTAAGGTGAAATTTGAAACTTTGTTCGCCTTCACCGAAAATTTGATTCCTCTTGATAGCAAATTTCATGCATTTTCCAGAACTTGATTAATCGAAAAGGTATCCAGTGAGTTCGGTAAACTCAATGAAGTTCCTCTGGATACAAGTTCTAAACTATAGGACGGGATTATACACTTAGACACACACACAGACGCAACATATATATATATATATATATATATATATATATATATATATATATATATATATATATATATATATATATATATATACTATACATATATATATATATATATATATATATATATATATATATATATATCTATCTATCTATATATATATATATATATATATATATATATATATATATATATATATATCTATCTATCTATCCAATATTATGGAAAAGTTGGATTTTTTAATGTCAGAATTTCTGGAAATGAAAAAAAGAACAACATACCAGAACAGGAAAGAGACATGGGAAAATCCTTATTACTACCAGTATTAAATGAAGGAGAAAACACGCAAACCATCATAGTGATGAATGCGCAGGGTTTAGTTACGAGTAACTCAAAAAGAAAAATAGAGTACTTAGAAGAAACTAACCCAAATGAAAAGAAAATAAATATAATGAATATAAGTGAAACCTGGTATTCCCAAGAGACTGGGAATGATGATCAAATAAAAGGGTTCCAAACTTATAGATCAGATAGAAAAAATAGGAATCAAGGGGGAACCGCAATATATGGGAAAGACAAAAAACAAGGAAAAATATATGAGAAATATAGTAACTCAGAATGTGAACTAATAGCGGTAGAATTTGAATCTGAAAAATTGATGAACATAGTAATATATAGACCTCCTAATACTAAAGAGTTTGACTTAATAATTGAAAAATTGGATGATATATGTAGAAATCACAAGGACTGGACTATTCTCCTATCTGGTGACTTCAACTTTCCTTTCGTAGAATGGAAAAGAACGCGGAATAGGAGATTGTGGTTGTACTTATACATAAAAAAAGAGAGTAATAGTAGTGCAGAAGATAAGAGGCAATTTGAAAAGCTATTAGATATGCTACTAGAATACAACATTCAACAAATAAATCACCTGCCAACAAGAAAGGAAAATACTTTAGACCTAGTATTTGTGAACGAGATGAATTATGTTAAAGAAATAATAGTTTATAATGCGAGTATTTCAGACCATAATGTCATAGAATTAACAGTTCATCCAAAGCAAGTGAAAATAGAGATAAGCAAGAAATGAAAAAGTGGGAAGGATATGGAAAATACAACTTCTACAGTAAAATATAAAATGGTCAGAAATTAATGAAGAATTAAACAAAGATTGGGATAACATTTTCGTAAGTGATGACATAAGGGTAAATACGGAGATATTATATAAAATATTGGAGAAAATAGTGGAAAAATATATACCGAAGAAGAAAAGTAAACATCATTCATGCATACCAAGAGACAGAAGGATCTTGTTCCAGAAAATCAGAAAGTGGAAAAAGGTCTTGCAAAAGAAAAAAATGCATGGAAAGTTTATAGAACTAAAAAGTAAGATAGAAAATGCAGAACAAAAGATTATACAATCAAAAGAAAATGAAAAACGGGACTTGGAAGAAAAAACCCTATTAAATATCAAGCACAAAACCCCAAACTATTATACTCATATGCGAAGAAGATGAATAAAAGAAGAATAGAAATAGGCCCTCTGAGAATTGAAGGGAGATTAACGAATGAAAAAAAGGAAATTTGCAACATACTGGCAGAACGATATAAGAGAGAATTCACCCCTAGAATAGATAATGAAGATAATGATATAGAAGTAAGGATGAAAATAGTGAATATTTAGCTGACATAGATATTAATGAAGCTGATATTGTGCAGGCTATTAATGAAATTAAAAATGGAGCTGCTGCAGGGCCTGATGGAATTCCTGCTATTTTGTTAAAGAAAGTAGTTCATTCTATCGCAAAGCCACTTGCAATATTATTAAGACAAAGTGTAGATACAGGCAAGATTTATGATGAGCACAAATTAGCATATATTACCCCTACTTTCAAAAGTGGATCAAGACTAGAGGCAAGTAATTATAGGCCTGTGAGTCTAACATCACATATTATGAAAGTGTATGAAAGGGTAATGAAGAAAAATATTATGAAACATTTAATAAAAAATAATTTGTTTAATAAAGGACAAAACATGGTTTCGTACCCGGAAAAAGTACACAAACCCAACTGTTAGTCCACCGTGAGAACATATTCAAAAATATGAAAAGCGGAAATGAAACAGATGTGGTTTATTTAGACTTTGCAAAAGCTTTTGATAAAGTAGACCATAATATATTAGCGAAGAAAATTAGAAAACACAATATCGTGGATAAAGTAGGAAGATGGTTAAAAGAATTTTTACACAACAGAAAACAGATAGTTATTGCAAACGACGAGAAATCGGATGAAGCCAAGGTAATATCCGGTGTGCCGCAAGGTACGGTGTTAGCTGCAATACTGTTTGTTATTATGATTGAAGACATAGACAATAATGTTAAGGATTCGGTAGTGAGTAGTTTCGCAGATGACACAAGAATAAGTAGAGAAATTACTTGTGATGAAGATAGGAACGCTCTACAAAGAGACCTTAACAAAGTATATGATTGGGCAGAGGTAAATAGGGATGGTATTTAACTCTGATAAATTTGAATCAATAAATTATGGAGACAGAGAAAGAAAGCTATATGCATATAAGGGACCTAATAATGAGACCATCACAAATAAGGAAGCAGTTAAAGACCTTGGTGTGATGATGAATAGGAACATGTTATGCAATGATCAAATAGCAACTCTGTTGGCAAAATGTAAAGCAAAAATGGGAATGTTGTTACGGCACTTCAAAACAAGAAAAGCTGAACACATGATTATGCTTTATAAAACATATGTTCGTAGTCCACTTGAATATTGCAATATGATATGGTACCCACACTATCAAAAGGATATTGCACAAAATATAGAGTGTACAAAGGTCCTTTACAGCTAGAATAGAAGAAGTTAAGGACCTAGACTACTGGGAAAGACTACAATTCTTAAAATTTTATAGCTCAGAAAGGGGAAAAGAACGCTACATGATAATTCAGGCATGGAAACAGATAGAAGGAATAGCAGAAAATATCATGGAACTAAAAATATCAGAAAGAGCAAGCAGAGGTAGATTAATAGTGCCCAAAACTATACCAGGAAAAATAAGGAAAGACACAGGACATTAATCCACTACGCACCAGCATCGATAATGCAGCGTCTATTCAATGCGTTGCCAGCTCATCTGAGGAATATATCAGGAGTGAGCGTAGATGTGTTTAAGAATAAGCTCGACAAATATCTAAACTGCATCCCAGACCATCCAAGATTGGAAGATGCAAAATATACCGGAAGATGTACTAGCAACTCTCTGGTAGACATTAGAGGTGCCTCACACTGAGGGACCTTTGGGGCAAGCCCCGAACAAGATGTTAAGGTCTGTAAGGTAAGGTAAGATCTATATATATATATAATATATATAATATATATATATATATATATATATATATATATACATATATATATATATCTATATATCTATATATATAGATATATATATATATATATATATATATATATATATATACATATACACTCTGCAAATATAACATTACAAGAAATGACGCACTACCCATCGCACAATAATTTCTTGAAGATTTAGTATACTCTGAAAAATATACCATTAAAAGAAAATGCGTAATACCCATAACACAATAATTTCTTTATGTGCCTACTGGTAACAGTGCGTGTATCCTCTATAAAATTATATTCCCTGTGTTAAACTTATATCTCAAAAGCTATGGTATTTTCTACCCTTTCATCGAGCTGGCTGAAGTTTCACTGGAATAGACACTAGTAACTAACCCAACCTAAACGCATCACAAGGAATGAAAAAGGACCAAGTAAACAATGTGCTTTCGGACAATGGCTGTTATTTTTTTTTCTAGTGGCTGAGAAAGGATCCTTTCCTCCTATAAAGTCCAACATACTTCCAGTGGTAGTTAATGAACCAGCATCAGCGTTGACTTCTTGAAGAAAAGAATGTATCCGTACTTTCTATAGACTCACAAAAATAAAAATGATCCTATGCTAAGACGAGGAAATAATATACATACAAATTAACATTTCATAAGCACAAACGAAAACAATATACATTATTAAATTGACTGAAGATATCATGGACAGTTAAGTATAAAAATTGACTACAAGAACAATTGCACTACGCAAAATATGTAGAAGTAAAGAAAATAATACAGGTTAAAAGTATCGATTTCAACAAAAAGACATAATCAATTTGGCTTAAACGGCCAGTCTCTCATTTTATACACCACTATTTTCAAATTTCACATTTTATAAATCAAATACGTCCAAGTATAACTCTTTTTACCAAAAATAAAACAGTATTTAAACACACACCAGTCGAGAAATAAAAGCGAGCAACAAAATGTGATATAAAAAAATACCTGGTTTCCTCATTCACCTCCTCTCCTTTCCCTTCGCTTCCCATTTTATTAAATCTCTGTCACTTTTCATTCTACATTACCCACCATTTCCTTCTCTTAAAGATCGCTGAGGTCTTTCAGGAGTATTTTAGCTGTCGTTAGAAGCCCCAATAAATCTACTTCTCGCCACCAAACTGCACTGGAGAGAGAGAGAGAGAGAGAGAGAGAGAGAGAGAGAGAGAACAGGCGAAACATTTGAAAACCATGGAATTTAATGAAGTGATTTCACCTTGTGGCTATCTATCTATATATTTATATATCTATCTATCTATCTATATAGTATATATATAATATATATATACGTATATATATATATATATATATATATATAGATATATATGGTATATATATATATATATAGTATAATATATATATATATATATAGGCTCAACAGGGAAGGACTGTTCAATCAAAAACATTCCCAAAAGCAAGGAATGAAGTGGCGTCTGGTTATTCTGTTACTTCTAGGTGGTGAAGTATCAACAAGCATACGTGTGCTTGCAATTATGACCAAGCACAGACATAAGCTTTGGCAAAAGCTTCATGATTTTACAAACTGCTTGGTAATAATTAACTTGAGAACAAAACCTCAGACCTAAATTTGCTCAATACATCAAGAGACTGGGTGAGGGGAAAAAGTTGGCGCTGTCTCTGACAGAAGGCGCTGTGGTACGAAGCACTTGAGGTGCTGTCAAAGGGACGCATTTTGCGGCATCTTTTTGCATCTCCGTGTCACAGTTTACTGAAAGCAACCAGCGGTAGCAGTAAAAGTGAGGGGGCCCAAGATCGTTATCCTGCAACCGAAAATCAACACATTGTTTCCGCAGGAAAACTGCTTTGGCTATTAGATCCCTACCGACAACAAGAAAATTTTCGTGAAAAAGAATTGGTAAAACATTCAAGAAACGAATTCATTCGTCTATGAACGTTACTAGAAAACAGAAGTTTTCGATTACGACACAGACTATGCTAATAGCTTGCAGGCTAGCCATTATTCTTGCAACCGTATGTTCTAATTTCCAAATGCACTTTCGAATTAGATTATGATTAGTATTAAATGAATGCACACACGCACACGAGCGAGCGCGCGCGCGCACACACACACACACACACACACACATATATATATATATATATATATATATATATATATATATATATATATTATATATTTTATATATGAAAAATATATGACATGAAAAAAAAGAATGGGATATATATTATATATCCCATTCTTTTTTTTTCATTTCGAGAAGTCAACTTACTGACCAGTATAATGGAAAGTCCCACGTCACTACGGCATCACCGTTAAGTATGTGCACAGTGGCTAAACTGACATAATATGTGGTTAAATTTTTGAAGGTTTAGTGCTGACAACACGAGGAATCGTCTCGTGACAAGTGTTGCCATCTGCCGATATAATCTACCCGTTAAATAAGGCATCAAAATACGCTAACTTTAAACTTTTTCCATTATAATAATTGACCAGATTAATTTGTTTCCGTATCCCAACAGGTATGTTTTCCCCGAAAGATTAAACAACAAAACTGCGGATCTAACAACTAAAAAAGCAATGATGAAAACTGCCTCCTGGAAGACTTCAGTTTACACAGCGCACTAAAATAGTCACGGACTCATGACTCATCTCATTTCTCGCTTGGATGGATTTTTAAACTCTATTTTTGTGAGGAAGGAAACATCAGTTGTGCGTAAAAAAGTAAATTCTAAATATAGAGATGTTATCTGTCTTTTAGCTACTGTGGCATTCACACGAACGAAAAAAAAAAAAAATACCGGCTAAAATTTACCCCTACATTTTCTCTGAATATATACTTGGCTGTGAGCGAAGGCCTGGGGTCAGTGAATGGAATAATTTGAGTCAAGTTAGAAATACTTAATGCAGAGGGGAATTTGAAGTGAACAAGAATATTTCATTCATAGAGCTACTGACACTCGTCGTTGTTTGTAGGCCTGAAAAACATAAACTGGCATTTCTCGGTGAAGCCTAACATGTTAAAGCGAATTGTTCACTGTTTTACAAAGGTTCTTTACTGACATATAAGCAAGCAAAAAGTATCAATAATCATTTACTTGCTCTCAGGTGATGTATTCTGCACTCGGCAGGCATTACCCGCAGTGTCAGTCAGTGATTGCCATGCACACTTAACTGGACTTTCTTTCCTATGGTTGAAAATGTATTAAAATCGATCTGTGTATTACGGGAACTATTTTTGCGATAGAGAAATAAAATATTTTTGCCTTTAATGATTTTAGTCACTATGCTGAAAAAAAATACAGTTTAGCAACAGAACATCTTCCATAATGAACAATTCCTTTGTTGAACGAAAATCGAGCATATAGAAATGTTTCGTAGAGAAACATAAATATAAATATGTGACAGTAAGCAAATCTTTCTTACCGTTTTGACACAAATATTATATACTTCTCAATGATGGAATCATTTACACAACTTTCAGATACAACAGCTCGAATTTCCCCTTATTAAAAATAAAAGACCAACGTAGAAAAAAAAGGGAAGAGAAAATTCCCGTTGCCAGTTAACGGGTTTAAGACAATATTTTAAGATGTAATCTCCATAATTTTGACTCACTGTACATAAAACTAATGTTGATGGAGTCTTGTGAAGTCAATTGCTGTAAATAGTGAGGTGCTACATGGGAGTATAAATGATCACCTTTGTTGTTTGCCCTTCACATAAACTTTATAATGGAATAAACTCGTTGAAGATGGATGAAAAGGTTTCGATTGGGGCAGCGACCGTAGTATGACAGACTTGAGATACTCAGATGATATCGATTTGATCAGAAAAACCCCACAGCATTGAATGGTCATATTTTTACTCTTCCGGGAATGTATGCTATTTGAGCTTTACGCCTTTGCTATAGGAGCAATCATTATCGTTTTCATATACCCTAAAGGCCCCATACACTGAACGATTGTATGAACGATTGTCATTATCGACAAACGCACACACTACTCAGACAGTATGAACGATCTCAGTCTGAACAAGAATTTGTCTCGGGAAGACATGGCGTCCTCTCTCGAAGAGACGTGCGCGATAGCTTCATATCGGCAGACAAACCCATACAGTGAACGACCTGTGTATGACAGCCATCAGTCGCAAGCCAGCAACCTGGTCGTGACAGATTCCCGCTGAGATCGTTCAGACACGAAGCTCCGCCCACTTTTGCTTTCAGACAAGCCCATACACAATGTTTTTGGACGATACAGACAATCGTTCAGAGTGTGGGGGCCTTAAGACTAACGGCAGACACCAAAGTGGGTGAAACACTACACTGTACATAAACCTACTTTAGCACATGTGATGTCAACATGTTAGTCATATGTGTCTGCAGACTGACTTGATCCGTTTTTTTTTTTTTTTTTTTTGTCACCAGAAGAGTTGAAAGACGCAGGCTCCCCTGGAAGAGTACTGATAGATAGACGGCTGGAGGATATACTAGGACATTTGTGGAAATGGAAGCATAGGCAAAATGAAGGGGGGATTTTTTTTTCTTTCTTTTACAGAAGCCCTCGAGACACATGGCGTCGAAGGCGATTATTAATATAATAATATATACATATACATACACACACACGCACGCACACACACACACATATATATATTTATATATAAGATATTATTATATATATATATATATAGATATATCTAATGTATATATTAATATATATTTACATAGTGTGTATGTGCAAGTGTGTGTGCGTCGTTCGCTGTAGTCTAAGAACGAACCCAGAAAGAGAGAGAGAGAGAGAGAGAGAGAGAGAGAGAGAGAGAGAGAGAGAGAGAGAGAGAGAGAGAGAGAGAGAGAGAAAGTCCGAGGAAGCTTCATGGTCACATACGATGGGATTAAAAGGCGGTTCTCTAAAACTTAAACTGTAAAAATACTATGAAATGGGAAAACTTCATTACATACCGGCAAATAGAAACGAATAAAAATTGAAGTGACCCACGGGTTCCTAAATCAGGGGTCGAAATGCTCATTATGTGGGGTCAAAAACAGATCATGGGGTCGCTAAGGTACACCCCAGGGAATGGGTATGTAACAAAACATTAATTAAACAGGGGGTACAAGGTTTCATGTTAAATAGCAAAGGTTTGGATTAAATTAACAAATAGGCCCTCAACTGTAAGAAATCGAGCCTTGCAGGTTCTTGTACGATTTGGAACCACTGGTGTTTGTGAGGCGGCATTCTCATCAATGGTGTTCATTAAAAATGACTATTGTAGCAGTGTGACAAACAAACTTGGAAAATTGTAAGATGTGTGGCCTAACAACATACACCGCCAGGTACAGAAACTTGATCAAATACTGACCAGTACTAAAAGTGGGCTACTCATAATATCAGACAGCCAGGAGGTATAGTATGACACTTACAATACAGCTGTTATAACTGAGCAGCATGTTATGTAGTGTTAAAACAGTATCACCATATTGTAACTGCCAAATCTGATGAGTAGCATGTTATGAACTTACGAAGTGTTAAAATATCACCATTTTGTAATTAGCAAATCTGGAAATTTCAATTACGATTAGCTACCTCTTTTTTTTAAATTTAATGTTTTCTGTTTCTCGTTTACTTAAATACTACCATATAACCAAACGTTATCAATAATGCTATAAATGTAAATATTAAAATAGTATCACCATTTTGTAATTGCCAAATCTGAGAATATCATTTTTGATTAGATACCTTTTTTGTTAATAAAATTTAAATGTCTTCTGTTTCTCTTTTACTTAAATATCACCATATGACCAAAATTCTCAGTAATGCTGTAAATGAAGGAATAATAAACAAAACTAATTGGGATATATATATATATATATATATATATATATATATATATATATATATATATATATATATAAAACTAAAACATTAATTGATATACTCGTGTATATATATATATATATATATATATATATATTATATATATATATATATATATATATATATATATATATATATATATATATAATATATATATATATATATATATATATATATATTATATATATATATAAACAAAACTAATTGGGATATACTCGTGCGTGAGTGTATATATATATATATATATATATATATATATATTATATATATATATATATATATATATATTATATATCCCAATTAGTTTTGTTTATTCCTTCATTACAGCA
The DNA here is from genome assembly GCF_015104395.2 of Macrobrachium nipponense. Lineage (NCBI taxonomy): Eukaryota > Metazoa > Arthropoda > Malacostraca > Decapoda > Palaemonidae > Macrobrachium > Macrobrachium nipponense. Next base: position 39,777,646 of record NC_061108.1, read on the forward strand.
TTACTGAGAATTTTGGTCATATGGTGATATTTAAGTAAAAGAGAAACAGAAGACATTAAATTTTATTAACAAAAAAGGTATCTAATCATAAATGAAATTCTCAGATTTGGCAATTACAAAATGGTGATTTATATATAAAATAATATAACATATATATGTATATATTTATATATATATATATGTGTGTGTGTGTGTGTGTGTGTGTGTGTGTGTGTGTGTGTGTGTAGACTTTGGGGTCTCAGTTTGAACAGTTGAAAGTGCTGAATGGGGTCATGCTAAGAAAAACTTGGGAACGCTTGATTCAATAAAAGCTAGTCCACTAAAGCCTTATGGAACAGTCATCAACAAGGTTGACTGAATGATTGGGAGGTTATCTGGCGTCGTGACGTGACTGTTATTACATACGAGAGAGAGAGAGAGAGAGAGAGAGAGAGGAGAGAGAGAGAGAGGCTATCAGCTGTAGTATAATTACACACTAAAAAAATAAAATAAAATAAACAAGGATCAAACAGACTATTGACGTACGTTCTTTTTCACATTGGCTAACTTTCATTGTTGCAGGGAGGGCAGGGCATTTTGGGGGAGGGGGGACGGGAGGAGGGGGAGGGGTAAGGGGTAAGGGCCCGCATCTAATTATCCCACTGGAAAGCAAAAGCGTCATGCCATGTGTTGTACTATAATAACATGAACGGCCGTGGGCAGGCGAAAAGAATGAATTTTCTTACGTGATTGTCCTTATTGGAGTCATGAGCACGCACGAGAGAGAGAGAGAGAGAGAGAGAGAGAGAGAGAGAGAGAGAGAACCATTATTTGGACGTGAAACACATGAATGAAAAAAAAGAAACTTTTCAAGAAAGACTCGAAAGAGATTTGCGAACATGGAAACAACTCTGCCGCCCGTTGCAGGGGACTCATGTCTGCGGGTATATTGGTCTTCACAGTTCTGTTGTTGTCATAAACAATGCGAATTTCTTCCACAAAAGAGCAGATGGCTTTGAAGTGTCTGACCGTTGTTGATTCCGGAAATGTTTAAGAAACGAGAAAACCCATGTTCACATAATCAAGATTTGAATCATCCCTTGGAGTAATTCTAGTTCCAGACAATTTTTTATTTATTTGTTTATTTTTCCACAAGAAAATATTTAATCAGAAGCTCTTTCAGATACAATAACAATATCGTTATTTATAGCTCTAGCTCCAGGGAATAAATGAAGTTTATTTTCAGAGCTACAGTATTCCATCAAGGTTGCATACTGCGTTCCAGAAAATACTGAGGTATGTTTTTTTGCGCAAGTAAAGTCTGTATATAAAACCCTTAACACTAATTGTTGCAAACAGTAATTATTCCTATTTATTCAATATTCATCTAAAGTGATAATTTACTGATAATGTTCTCAGGAATTTCATTAAGATTTTTCTCCGATGTAGAGGTAATATTACTATTACCGAAGATAGATTACTATTACTGAAGATCTCATTTCAAATATTCGCTGAGATTCTCAATATAACTTTGACGCCAAAAACTGGAGATGAGATTTAGAAGTACGGTTTCTTATACAAATGGTAAAAGTTCCAAGAAACTCCTATCTATGTGTTAAAATGATAAATTTATATTCAGATGGAAACTGTGCAAAAATAGGGGGGGGGGGGGTTCGCTTGTTAATCCAATTTGAATCACAATACCAAACCCTACTTTGGCTTCAAAGCAAACCAGTAAGGAGGCTGTGATGCAATATAAATACATTTAAGCCTTAATCCAGATTTGAAGGATTGAACACTTCTATTCAATGATGGCTTACAGAAGAGCTCTCTAAGTCCTAAGTCACTGATTCGATGATGACTATTTTTCATCATCCTCAAATCGAGATATCGAATCTCATTTAAGATTAATACTTCACAAATCTTGCTTTGAAGAAACAACCGAAAATTTAAAGAATAGGTGAATAAACATAACTGGATACTAAACTAACGGAAACTTATATCTACTACTTTTCTACTCAAAAGATAGCCTTCAGAACATATCAAAGATGGGATGTTCAGAGTAAAACTTAATCCAAGGTCAAGTGAATGACTTTTCTGGAAGTAGAGAAGACAACAGTCCAAGAAGCCATGTAAGATTTCCGACACTTCTAGAAGGAAATACCCTGAAAGCGCTTAGCTTGAACCTTATGCTAATCAAAGAACAATGATTAAAATAAACTTGGAATCTGACGTCTCAGTGGGAAATACTTGGCCGTTGCCGTATAAACATCATGACTCCTCGAAATATATCGCGTACATTTGTTTGCAGTACAGGAACTAGTAGAGTAATGATAGAGTAATACCAAACTATGCACTGTTAGTAAAAGATGCAAAGCTTCTCATGACAAGACAATCATGGTTTGAGGAAATATGTAACCAGTGTTGGACTGAGGAAACATTCCTGAGATATTGGACTGGAATACAATTTTACTCCTAATTGATCAACTGATGCTACTGTCGTTTATATTTCAAAATACGTTATTTTTAGATAAAGTATACAATATTTACCTGGAGAAATCCTAGAAGATGTTTACAAATTCAGTGAACCCAGTGGTGATGTGTTGAGACTGATCTAATAAAAAGTGAGGCAAGAAACTGAGAGCGCTCGAGATCAACCCTTCACAGGCAAGGAACCACACGGCGACGGAATTTTATTCCAACGGGAATACATTCATGACAAGAAATCGATTACAACAACGGCAATAATCGTCCCCTTCCCTTCCCCCCTCCCCCTGCACTACCAGCATTCACATGACGTGGGCGGTGCCGCCAGGCAACACATTTGGGCGCAATATTCAAGAAATTATTCTATCAGAACATTACATGAGTTGCTTCGTGGTTCATTCACTTCACTGGAAGCACGCCTAGCAGCCAGTGAAAGAGAGAAATCTAGATGCCAGGTGACTCTTCCTTCCTTCGTGATTAACATTACATAAATTTTCATCGTAAAGTAGCCCATATTAGATACTTGGTCAGTTCTGAACATCTTCACCTCCATGTGACGACATCATATTATCGATGTATTCATCATATTTCAACCATTCTTTTTCCATATATATTAGCGCTCATACTCATCACATCTCCCGTTTATCTCTGTTTTGCAAACTGTTTATCATACAGGACCATGGCACCCAAGGATGGGCAGAGTGCCTACAGGATAGAGGTCAGTGTGGTGCTGCGCCCTTCTCTGTTTAAGTATCTGACTCCGTTGGTGGGAACCCTTCTCCTACAGGGAGGTAGGTTATCTTAGATTCAGCAGTGATCACGAATGTAGTTATGGTCACATTTTCCTGGTGTTACCAACCGTTATGGGAAATGATATATGTATATGTATATATATGTAGGCATACATACATCAGATACATATATATCTATATAAATTCATACATATAACTATATCTATAGTTATAGTTATATATAATATATATATATATAATAGATAATATATATATATATTATATATTATATATATATATATATATATATATATTATATATATATATATATATATAAACTGAATCACAAAAATATGGAACGTGATGAATAAATAAATAAAGGCAAAATCCAGGAAGTAAAGAATAACTACGAAGTTTTGCAAAGCCTTTCGACTTCTTGTCCTTAACTTACCAGACTAAAGAAATATAATAATAAGTTTACAAAGAAAGCTATTATAAATGACGGATGGGGATTACAAAGGAAAAAATATATACCTGTTTTTGTCTTTATATATACTATATGTGAGCGCGCACACACAAGCACGCTATGTTTAAAACGTGATTGTAAAATTTTCGGTAGTGATCATTCGATGATGATAATAATAATAATAATAATAATAATAATAATAGTAATAATAATAATAATAATAATAATAATAATAATAATAATAATAATGACAATTAAAGCCACAGTAGTGTTAAAATAAATTATTGTGCAATGCTAAAA
>NC_061108.1:39786608-39844425 GCF_015104395.2 Macrobrachium nipponense
CGGGTGACCTCCCATCTGGCTTGTTAATCCTTGTAGAGAATTAATGACATTGAGTGTTAAAGCTGATGTTGTCACGAAGGAAGAGGGGGAGGGAGGGTTCGAGTGGGTCTTTCCCTTTCATCCCAAATGCCATCACTCTTAAACCAATCTCAGGAATTTTTGCAAATACGATTCCTAAAATATGACGGTCACATCCAATTAAAAAATAGTACACTGCTTTCTGATGAAGCTGATTCTGTGAATCGTGGACTTTGTCAACTAGATTTTTATCAGTCTAGAAGAAGGGAAGACTAAATTAGCGTTACCTTCACCAGCTACGGCTATATCAACTAAATACTTATTTGATCACAAAGCAAAGCACATGGGGCTTTTGCTAAACAAAACAAACAAACAAACAAACAATAAATAAATAAATAAATAAATAAATAAATAAATTAATTAATTAACAGAGGGAAAAATGTTGGTCTAAAATGAACGGCATGAAAACTCGGTAAAAACAGTGTAATAATTTCATAAGTTGTCTTTAAGAATGACATGTCCGTAAATACGAAAAGGGGGCACATACAGCTAATATCAACACCATAAAGCCAAGTAATTTGAAATAATGTCCAAAGTAGTATTTGTAGACAGAGCAGCCGACAGAGCAGCCAGCCTTACACGAAAGAATATTAATAAAATTTAAAATAAAAAAATATATAAAATTGTAGTGTGGAAGAGGTCGCTTCCAGAAAGAACATCGAACAAGAGGTGTCCCACGAAGGCCTCAAGTATCTGCTCAGAAAGAAATATACGCAAGAGCAGGTGCAGCCGACTCACTGATCCTCCTCCTCCTCCTCCCTCCTCCTCCTTTCACGCAGAATAGGACAGCCCTTAATACAATATTCCTTCTTAACCCAATATAAATTTACTTCAAGTAAGTAGGGTATCCGACAATGAGGTGCAGTTCGTTGAGGTTTTGAGTCGTGGTCCCGAGTTCAAGCCCGGTTTATGGCATAATCAGATTTCACTGGCACCATGACTTTACTTTCTCCATGATTCAGGGATGGATGGGGCTTTGACAGAAAGCACAGTTAAATATTTTGTGGTGTGGCTGCAATTGCCATGAGCTTGATAGTCAATAGCTTTGGCACCTATGATTGGTTATAGCATAACAAAAATAACAAAAATACTATCAAGTTACAGCATGAACCAACCACAAAAGTACTACAAAGGGACTAGAATGGAGTGATGGTGAAAGAGCGATTACATCACAAGTAAAGGCTTCCTAAAAATGATTATTAAATCGAACTCCTCTTAATAGAAATAGACGTTTTTGAATGCTGGGTAGGCATTATCTGCAAATCGTACCATTATTACATATCAGTGTGGACAGGCAAACGCTCCACCGCCGTGTCAAAATGTGGTACAAAGATAAACAACGATCTAGACCAGCCATTTACTGTAATATCAGAGATGATGGAGGCGCTAAGCTGTCAGTGCTGAGGGAATGTCTTGACTGCCCCATTGCATGCTAATTCCTGGTTGTGGATGGTCGAATATATAAATAAACCGAAATTCTTGAGCGTGCGTGATTGTGATTTTAAAATATCTACTTTATTTCATGAGTGTATGCTAATTTTCACCATTTTCTTGAAGCCTTATTTGAAAATATTCGACCCACCCGAACAACTAAAAACACAAAACCAAAGTTTATAAGTCCCCCTGTACTCTGTAAAATTTACGTTAGCGAACCTTTGGCCCGCTGTGCACACCCATACCTGTAAATTGAAATTCGCCAATAGGGTGAGGGTCTTTTCCTTGTCTAACTGAATCAAGAAGTCTATGGGTACGCTGCTCACGGCAGAGATGAACTCCTCACCTGCACTTCCTAAGAAACTACGAGGTCATTTATAACCCATTGTTCTGATAAAGATACGCAGTGATCATGTGGGGAGTGCGCGCCGTATATTGTCCCCTGAGGAACACATTACTAGTCATTGACTCTGCACATTACCAGGCAAAAAGTTACGTGCGTAGACATGCACCTGTGTAACCAGCCTCACATTTTTATACTCACCGTTTTATAGTCACTAATATGATCGCATCCTTACCAAGAAGATAACTAATGAGAGACAAATGATAAGTTTAGTATGAATAAACATTCCCAGTCAAATGACTCAAAAAGTTAGGAAATAACAAAGTCATACAGCAAATACCCAAAGACTTTCGTTGGTGAATGAAAGTTTTATTTCCTTTTTTCACGTTTTCTTAAAGTGATAATCATAACTTCAACGAGCTTTTGGGAGAGTGGGACAACGCAGGTCGTTTCCTCTGAATACCAAACATTTCTAGACACAGAAAGGTAATCTTACTATTAACACAGTTAAAACTCTGGTTAATACCATTAAAATTTTGATAAATTATAATCTTGAGGAAACATAATACTTACTTTGAGTTTTATAGAAGGTCGTTAACCTCTTTCCCATCACTAGATTATATTTACATAACCCCTCAATTTAGTGATAACCATAAGAATTCAAATTCGGCGGCGAGACTTTAAACTTTCCAGACCAAAAACATGGGAATCTTTTTTTTTCAATTAAAAATTATTCAGGGTGCGTATACCAGTCTTCATTGTGGGATAAATGGATTAAATTTTGTTCTACCCAATTCACTGGTGTAACTGACAACTAGGTAGTCCCAAGTGCCACATCACGTTACATTACGCCTGGTGGTGACCATATAACCACTGCTCCAAAACTCTGGACTGCGTCTCATCTGAATAAAGACTCTGTTACTGGGTTTGGGTTCGTTTGTTTGAAAGGACACTAAAGCACAAATTCGTTTTATTCATTCATTCTTTACCAATACTTGGGAATATTTTGTAGAAACCTACTATGGAAGCGTATGATCGTTTCGTTCAGTCTGGAAGAATAAGTTAAGTGTTATATATAACAACAATAATAACATGAGCGCTGACAACACAGTTAAATCAAACACGTAAAATAAACCGAGAAAAACGGCAAAGAGAGAGAGAGAGAGAGAGGAGAGAGAGAGAGAGAGAGAGAGAGAGAGAGAGACGACGAAGGAGAGGGAGAGGAAGGAGGAGGAGAGAGAGCCTGAGCGGCATTTTATTCATTACTTGCAGAAAGCAATGGAGTTACACTTCTTATCACCAGTAATAATTTGTATGCAAATACTTCACTTTACTCTTTAAGCATAGGTGAGCAAAAGCACTGTATCAATTATTCGACCACAGGAGAATAAAACTTGAGTAAGTACGTCTTCACAGTATTCTTTTACTTGTTAACTTTGGAGCTAAAAATTAATAGAAAAAAAGTTACCCATTATAGTGGGAAAAAATTAGCAATTGTGATGGGAAAAAGTTAGCATCCATGTTGTAAAACGTAATATTCCTTGGTGGAGAAAGAGAGAGTATTACTATTGCCATACGGAAAATTATGTCTAGGTCCCTTTCTTCGACCAAGGAGCTAATCAGGAGGGAACGTCAGTTGTTACATCTTATTCAGAGAATATTTTTTCTGTCCACATAATTTATATAGTTTAGTTAAGAAAGAAATGAAGATGATCTGTATATGCAATATCTGCGTTTTAGAAAATATTCTAATCAGTACTGTGTTAGGAAAACAATTTATAAAGTAATCTATACAGTAGAAAATTACAATGCCATACAGTATATACCCAAATTCATCTGAAAGAAAATAAATGTATAATTTCCTATAATTTCATCGTTTCTCAAATCAGGGAGAGTGGCAAAATTTTTAATAATATAAGTCTGAGAATCCTGGATTTAAGAAAGAGAAATTTGGTAAAATTAACATCTCTGGGAACGAAAGTTGAACAGAAGGCCGTCCACCTTTTCCCAAAATTCACATCAGATTGATATCATTCCTCGTTTTAGTGATCGCATAATACGAGTCACAATTTCGTAGTGAGACTTCTCCAAGATGTTTTTACAATAATCTCACCTGTTATAACCCTGACCCTACCTCATTTCGTTTGGTTTCAAAATGTTGCCCATACAACTTCAATAAAAATGTATAGGTGTTCTCCGCAATCCATATTTGTTTCAAAAGGAATGGTTTACTTAAAGGGGAAATACTGTGTAAACAAAACTTTTATGCAAAGGTGTAATCACCATTTTTCTTTATCATGAGCTAAATTATGCTGTCGTCGGCTGGATAGTATATACTTCCAGTTGAGAAAAAGGTCATTGGTGCATATTTGAAATAAGGAACATATCTATACCTTATGCTTCGTGTCTACTTTCGAGAACCTTGGTGGTTTCTATTTTTTCACGATTTGTACACTAAAATAATTCTCTCACAATTAGCTTGAAGCTTCCTTATAAATCGCTAAGAGCTTAGATAGTGCATTCACTTACTGTCAGAAGAGATTCCGCACCCGAAAGGGCGGCGAAGGACCCAGGAATGTTGGCAAAATTAGCGCCGATATACACAAGATTGCAAAGCAGTTTTTCTTAATTATCTTACTCATATACGTCACTGCAGCACATTTTTTTCCAGTTTAGGAGAGAAGAATAGATTCATGTCCCTCACTTTTCAAAATAGACTGAGATTGTAAAAGAGTCTGGAGGCCATTTTCTTACACAACAGCGCAAGTGAAGAAGCCTTGGGGAATATAATATTGAAATCTGAAAGACAGCAGTCAACAACCTGGAACATGCTACATGTTTAGGTCCAGAACTCTTTATGAGCTCATATACTAAGCAGGAATACCAGTTTTTTGTTCTTTAACAAAAGACACCAGTTATAAATAACGTGGCAATCGTCATACTTACTCTATGGAAGAAGTACAACAGGTGAAGTGGTTAACAACTGAATAAAATACAACTATCAGACTTCCCAGCAATTCTGAAGATAAGACTCGGAGTGTTGACCCGGTTCCAATAAACTTATGACCTTATTGGCAATGAACCGACCAACTGAACAAGTTGTCTCATCAACTGAAGCCAAGATATTGTTGTCTGAATTTATCTTGAAATGGTCGCTCATATCCTCTACGAGTTATAAAGTTCAATTTCTCCTGCACGTGTCAGTGACATTAACATTCTTATATTGCAAAACTTGCATTCTTTGCACTAGGGGAGTAGTGACCAATAAGAGGTGGTAATCTGCTGAATTTGACTGCTTTAGTATACCGTTGTTAACACAGCCATACCCTCAGTGATGACTCGTTTGGTATATACGCTTTTGTGGACTGCTCATGGAGCACCTGAGACACTAGTTTTTCAACTTCCACAACGAAATGCCAAACTCAATAACCCTTTCACACGTCACAAGAAAATCCAGTTTGTAGTTTTCCTCCCTCAGTTTTTCTTTGCCAACTCGCCCCTTGTTGTCTGTACAGGCTGTACAACAGAATATTTTTTTCTTCCGTTCACATCTTCTCGCATTCTTTAAAGACGGATTTTGACCCATAAAAACCAATCCACTCATGTTTAAGAGGTTTCAATACTAGAATCTTTATATTCAAACAGTAATGTATTGTAAACCTGTATAAGATACAATGAAATGACAACTCAACGACCAAAGCATACACTGCTTTTTCTGTGTGTTCACGTCTGTTTCCAAAAGCAATTTTAAGTCTATTTGGATATCAGATAACAAAACTGTTACGTGAGCAGAATATAATAAAAATTATTCACATCAGTACACCTTCCAAACATTTCGTAAGATTCTTGAACTTACATACTTGTAAGGAATGCCTGTCTGTCAGAACAAAACATTGTCCCTTCTGCAATGTTTCAAGCCAATGAAAGGTATTTACGACATATACAAAAGTTAAAATAAAATATATAATACGTACACTTAGTTTTTCTTTGTGCGCACAAGCACAATGTAGGGAGTGGTCGGTGGCTCAAAATCCCCTTAGAGTTCGTTTATCAATTTTATGATTTTGAGCTACAACAGAAAATTATCATGTGACTACTGGGGAAGTATTGATTGTAAAATGTGGAAATATATCTGACTGGGATTTCAGTCAATAATATTCCTTGTTACGCATCTATAGTGCCTTACAAAGATTTTAATTGGCAGCAACGGTGAGCAATCACAGGAAACTTGAATTGTGAAAGATGCGATACCGAATTGTAGTAAAAAAAAAAAAATTCATCACATGACATCTTGGTTGATTTGCGTTCCAGACAGATCAGAACTTTCCCGCAAACCCTAATTCTCTTATTCAAGTAGCTAGACTTGGCCTACGGTATAAAACTAAATTATAAGACTGCAAAAGTCAAATGAGAATTCCAGCTACACATGTGAATGTATTTTAAGCAAGAAAAGTAAATGTTAGCAGTGATCAAATATTGGATGCGCATATATTTCTGGTGCGACAGAAAACTCTAAAAACTCTTTTCAAGTTTGTATTGTCCTTTATTCCCAAGCCTTATTCTTAATTAATATTTATGCTGGTACACGCTTCTAATGGTGTGCATGAAACTGCCCGACAGTGGACTTCAAGGGAAGCACATACTCTCGTTCCGAGCTCGGCTAGCAACATCCCAAGTGCGATTCTTCTAATGGCTTAAAAGGAACAGCTGTTATGAGAGTTACCATATCTATCTAGTGTCCATCCATCGTTGTTTCATTTCATGGTCCTCCACCATGGAAATATAGGAGCATCATCAGGTAGGTATCCAAGCATATCAACTGAAAGACGATCCTCTGCATTCGTTTCAGGCTATGACCAGCAATATCTCAAATCTACAAAGTCGCGAGCATCCCAAAAGCCAAAGTGAGTCGAAAAATATAATAATCACAAACAGAGCAAACTGTTTTACCCAACAAACTCACACAAACAAACGCACTTTCACACAAACATAACCATATGCGTGTGACAGAGAACTGACATGTAGTATGTGTCTTTCAAAACAGGAATTATCATGTGAGGACTCTTCTAAGAAAATTAAGAATGAATATAATTCAAAATAGCCGTGATCAATTAAACGTTTTACCCTCATAGTTCAAGGAAGTATCTAAATAAATGTAAAAGAAGTAAAAAAAAATACGCCGAAGTTTCTTCGTGCAATTGAATTTTCTGTAAAGCGTATAATGTAGTATGAGACACGGCCCGTGAAACTTCCAGCCATAGCCCGGTGGTAGCCTGTCCCATAGTGTTGCCAGGCCCACGAACAGGGTTAATTTTAACCTTAAAAAATACTTAAATAAAATGAAAATTAATGATTGTAGGGTGGATGATCAACATAGCAATTTGCAGCCTCTAGCCTCAGTAGTTAAGATTTCAGATCGGAGAGAAAAAGTGCGGACGGACAGACAAAGCCATCGCAATAGTTTTCTTTAACGGAAAAACTGAAAAACTAACCCACATCACATATCTAGAAGCAGAAAAGGCCACTTCATTTTGTCACGCGACAGACATCGTGGGACAGGGACCCACAACCATTCTAAAGAAAACAAGCAGCTAACAAACCAACCAACCAACCAATCGTGGAAACAGATCAACAACGGTACATTTAAATAAAAAAGTAAACATCACTTCACTAATGTGTTTCAGCGACGAGCCTCATCAATTCTACAAAGGACTCTCGTATTGTTTCTGTTTTCACTTTTTTACGGCCAAATGAAAAACCCTTAACAATAGGCACTTTCAAATGGAGGTGATGAAAAAACTTCTATTTTCTCCCAAAATCTTTATCCTCTTTTCGTTGATCCAAAAGCGTTTGGGAAACATCATTATATCTTCAACTGCCTCCAGCTGTCTATTCAAGCTGTTCGTCTCATACTCAAAGCTCAACGAATAAAATTCATCTTCTTCCGTTTCAGACGAACAGTGACTCAATAGGAGGATTACCGGAAATAGGGCCCATTTTAACCAATTAGGGCTTTCGCCGCTTATTTCAATGAGGAATATTTTACTGGACTTTTCTGAAAAGAAGATTCATTTTCAATCAATAATACTCATTACCGCTTCGGCTATAAAACATCCATGCTATCCCTTGCCCTATTCGTCAATGATCTATTCTACTTTAGCAGAAACTATTACGCGACGTCGTTTTTCACATGACTGACGAACACCCTACTCGGAAATTGATGGTCATGGCAACAACATAATGAGGATGATAACTGCCATATCGAAAAATACTGATGCGTAACGTCCTAAAGTACACCATGAATAACAATAAAGTGTATGTTTGAAAAAAAAAAAAAAAAAAAAAAAAAAAAACCCTATAAGCAATAATGAGAGCGCAAGAATAGAGGAAAACACAAACTATCACTGTAGTACAGGCCATATCTACCACCAACGGTCACCAATGAAGTTTCACTCCGTGGCAGTACTAGTACCAGGTGTGTGGGTTAGTGTTAACTAAAACAGTAGACAGCAGTTACTGTGTTAATCACTGAACGACGGGTATGTACATGAAAGAGGCAAGATGACTTACTCCGTCCAACAAGCTACAGTGAAAGTTCAATGTTGCTCTCCTCTACCGACTCTAAAGAACAACCACGGTCCTTGGCTATGGCCAAGCACTGACTTCCGAATATTAGGAAATAAAATACAGGGCTCCCAGTACCTGGCTCTTCTCTAACTTAAAAAATGTAAGGTCTTCTGTGAGAGATATACATACACACATGTATATGTGGACTGCATGTATACAGTGGCAAATATTTGCAGATGATACAGGAGTTAGTTATTAGGGATAGTAAAAAGAACACGGGATGGTGATTGGGGATAGTGAAAATAAACTGCAGCAACTAGTATATAGCTTTGAAAACGCTAGAGGATAAAGTTCGGAGGTAATATGAACAGGAGTAAGGTTATGAGGGTAAATGGAAACTTGAAAGAAGCTAGTGTGGATGGTGGAAGAACAGAAGCACTTGATTTGTATAAGTATTTGGGATTAAACGTAATGGAAGAAGGTAGGAAGAAAGTAAGCAAGTCAATTTTAGAATATGTAGCAGAATTGTTGAGCCAATGCTCCTTTATGGAAGCGAAGAATAGAAGCAGAATATGAATGAAAGAGAGGCTGAGGCAGTAGGGATGAACTGCTAATGTAGTTAGTATATGTATGGTAAGAACTGAAAATGTGAGAAATGTGAACTAAGTGGGAGTGGTAAAAAGGTGACCTGGAAAGAATCGAAAACGATACGTGGGCGGAAAGTGTTCAGTGTTAGGAAGTAAGAGAGGAAGGCACCGGAAGATGCTGGATAGATGGCATGAAAAGTTGTACTGAAAAAGAAGGGCCTTAATATTCAAGAAGCATAAGTGAATGCCAAATAGCAGATACATGGTGCAATGTGTGCATAGGGGGTTCGACGTCATGCTTAATGAATGTGTTGGTGTATGAAATGGCTAATGCTGAGGTAGCTTCCCTGTACAATGGCATCATTCATGCCTAAGCGGATAACATATGAATGTGACAGTGACGACTCTTGGTTTTTTTCCTTGAAACATCACCCTGATAAGAGAAACAGGCTATTGTTAATAAAAATTATAAATATACGTACATATATATATATTATATATATATATATATATATATATATATATATATATCCCCTTATACATATCTCTTTTTTTTAAAAACTTGTGCATTTATTTTGCTAATGAAATGAGTGTTTTTATATCATTAATTGTTAAAGCACTTCCTAGAGCATTTTAAGGAAACAGCTGACCGACTATCATACAACATTGCCACACTGAAGGCAATATTTTTTTAAGAAGCATATTTTTCTTTTATGCTCTAATTTATCAGAATCATCCGAAGTAAATAACTATTTAAGTATAGTCCAGATTAAATGTATTACCTCCTCTTACTTCTGAAATAGCTATGGATATTTCTAGTCGCAAGGCAACTGGGCAGAAAAGATGGAATTGAATGGGCTGATGGTTCTGCAGATGATGTAGTACTATTGCTTTGTACAAGCTTAAGAAACAGTCAATGAACCTGAAGCAAACTGTAAATAACGTTGCTTAATTACATGAATGTGTTGAAGTATTATGTATACCACAATGAGTTGTACAGATGATAAGTGATGCTGCCACATTTATCAAAGAATGGTGAATCTCATGAAAATGGGTTTGCTGAGAGAATGAAAAATGCAGAATCAGTCAATGGGTATTTTTAGCAAAGTGTGAACAAAAAATACATTTGCATTGCATATTAAGATATCTTTATATACTTGACGACGATGGCACGTTTTAGTCAAGATCACATTCGTAATTATACCATAATGAGATCACGATGTTCAGCATTTAAATGAGTCAGGGTAACATTCTTCCACTGCAGCCTGAAGGGGCGGCTGTAGTACAACCTCTTCCATTGGAAACTACGAGGTTCTACAGGAATGGGAAGGTCATGACCGAAATAGACAAGAATTATAAAGGAGGTGGGATCGGCTGGGATGATCTGCCTGACAGCGAGAGACAAGGATTCTTGGAGGAATCAGGTAGAGGCACTTTGGGTCGCTCAGCGTTGGAGGCGTTCATTAGTTGCGGCATATGAAACATAAACAATATTACAAGAAAAAGAAACTTCATAAACACTCCAAATGGACTTAATTCCATTTAATATTCCCAAGTGTAACATACAACTATAGAAACATACCAAGGAAAGACAGGAGATCCATCAAAGCATTATAAAAGCATTACACTTACTTCCAAAACTTTACTGATAAGAAATCAAAATCAAAATAAGTTTTACATACGAAAGATAACGAGCAAACGGACAACTTTACCACATGGCAATAATGGGAAAAAACTGTAACAACACTAACATCTTTAGAACCTTAACTATCTAATAGCAAAGCTGAGTGGTTATCGTGTACAGGTCCGACTGTTGATTAGGAATTAACTCTTTGTAGAGAAAATTACCTAAAACAAGATGAATTATAATTTAGCTTAATGCAACAAATACGTCTCTATATGGGATCAACATGTATAGTTCGAGTCACTGCACAATTTGCAAATTTCATAATTCCCAGAAAACTAGACGATATAACTAAATGTAATAAGACATAAGGGAAAAAGACGGTTTACATACAGAAAATGAATAGATCGAAGTCTAATCATTAACGACGAAAGTAAACTCCGACAGGGTAAATTATTACTAAACTCCCAGAGCGAGCTAAAAGTTTGTAGCAACACTTACCCAAAGAAATCCCAACAAGTTCACGTGCTACCTTTCCGAAACCTATACACATCACACGAAAGCAAAACAGACATTTCCTCTAATCCTTCTTGCTCAAGTGTTTCTTCTTTGATCAATACATCTCACAATTCACATAAAATAAATGAGATACGAGCACGAGCAAGCATATTTTAACGTCAGTGGAAAAAGGTTCAGCTTTCGTTACAGCAGCTAGTCAAAAGTAGAATGTTGGTTGGTCGGCATTCAAGAATTCTCCAACAACGAGATTAAAAACAAACTGAAAAAGCAAAACCCGCGAATAGAAACACACATAATGACAGATCTATGAAACGGAAACCCATTTGACTTCCAACCAGTTAGATTCCTTAGGGCCTGAGGGGAATCGGGTGTCCAGGCACAAACAGTTCGATGCACCTGAAAGGCGGAGGCCTTTCAGGTGTGTTTGTGCCATTCCACAAACACATACACACACCCACACAGGATGTAAAAAAATATTATGTTCTGACCTCCTACAGGTTTTCATCGACGATAGCAAAATATTTATGCATTTATTTGATATTTCAACGGGCAATTCGTGAATCTCTTAATCAGCTGAGCAACTACTTCCATAAATGTACTAAAAGTCAATCGCAAAATGAGTTTCACGAACGCTAAAATCAAGCTTAAACACCCGACTCTAAAGCAACATAGGTGGGCATCAGTGATCCCCATAATCGTTGACAAAATCTACCAGGCAACAGCGGTCCAAACCCATCGTTTGGAAATCCATCGGGAGGGATATATGTATTTCATCCTTTGATACTTGCCCAACTCGTCCGGCAATAAATGGCGGTATTTATTCATTTCCTCATGACAAGGAGCTATTTGCTTGCCACGGTAAATAACAGACGCTACTAGTTTTCTTGCATCTGTTACAGAGTGACTAATATGGTATGAGCTTTCCTGGCCATGGTGGGATCAACTATTTACAAGTGAAATCTCAAATAAACCGTTTCTTTTTTGAAACGTTTTATAAATTATATACACGTAATTATTCAACCAAACAAGGATTATAACTGCCCATAAATCTCTCTCTCTCTCTCTCTCTCTCTCTCTCTCTCTCTCTCTCTCTCTCTCTCTCTCTCTCAGTATCATGTGGATTTATAAAAAATTTAAACAATTACCGTACCTATGAAAAAAAAACAATAAAATAACCTAACAGAAAAAACTTCCATAAACAAAGAAAATAAGTAGTAAGGTTCACTTTTCCTTTCACTAAAAGAGAACAAAACTGTAGAAAAGTATATATAAAAAAAGCCTGCTATATATATGCAGTTCGGTAGCAAATTCCTAATAATTATACTTGGACCTCCTGAAGGAAGCAGAGATTCATCAATCCTTCCACAAATACTTTTCTAACAAAGTAAAAGGACGACGTTCACAGATCAAAAATATATTTGATAAGCAACGCTTATAAATATGGAAGGCACCAAAATGTAACAAATGAGCCATCACAGTATTTAAAAAAGAAGAAAATTTTTGATTAATCAAAAATACCAAAATACTTAATCTAATTTATACTATATGTAGAGGGAAATACGAGGGTCAAAGTGAATTCTAAAATAGACAAGCACACCTTTCATACACGAGTAGTGCAAATTGTGGTTAGATAAGAAAAAAATGCAGGTTAACTATCAAAATAACAGAATACAAGAGAAATACTCCACACATAACGTAACGACAGAAGTGATCAAGAAAGGGAATTCCGTAAAAAGTTGAGACTGTTGTGTACATTCGACAGAAAAAATGCAAATCCTAATTTCTGTTCGGTAAACGCTCCTGCTGGGGTTCCCAACGATGTACTCAAGGTTATTTTTCCTATTTCTTAACTCCTCGACAACACTGACGGGCGTCAGTTAAAACCAACACTCATCACCCCCTTCCCCCTTCCACCCCATTTTTTTTTTAAATATATACAACCAGTGATCGGGTTTATAAGGGTCAGGCTTACACTAGCCTAGGAAAGACTTTCGTTCAGAAGATCCGTCCACGTGTCCTCGGTTCACAAGCAGCTGTAAGAAAATAATTAAGAGTGATGTCAAATTTTTATATAGTTTATATGTTGATTTTATAACCAGCAGATAATAGCAGTAATATATAAAGAACTAAACATGAACTCGTTACGTTGGGCGATGGGCCTTAACCACAGTAGACAAGTCTCCAGAATCAGATTTTATACTACTAAAAACCATACCTGACGCATCCTTCTTCGACTTTAAAACAAAGCATTGCAATATAGTTTGTATATAAATGTACGTGTACACACACACATACACACACATACACACACACACACACACATATATATATATATAAATATATATATTATATATACTATATATATATATATATATATATGTATAAAGTCCTGATATGACGTAAAGACTAATCTTCACATAGAAAGTAAAATAAAAAATCACTTTTAAAAAACTGTACTCAACTTCAAAATGAAGCCTACAACTACTCCAGTTCTTATCGAAGTGAAGTAAGCATAAAGCATTGCCAGTCACCCTGCAAAGTTCAGACAACATGATGTAAGATACTTTCGATTCTAACGTTAAAGTTACCTGCAATTTTATAAAATTTCCTTTATTTCGGTTTTTTTATTCATAGAAGCAATGTAAGCCAGTCATAATAATAATAATAATAATAATAATAATAATAATAATAATAATAATAACAAAATGAGTTAAATATAAATGTTAGACTGACACCAATAAAAATGAACAAACAGGAAGAAGAGAAAGAAATCCGTAACCAACAACATCTGGCATAAGCCCAACTAAACTTGAAACAACATCAAGGCCAGCAATATTAAATACGAGCTGTGTGACTCAATAACAAGGACTAACTACTCAATAGTTATTGCTCATTTACAGGTAGCAAATGGAGGACGGAGGAGGGGAGGGGAGGGGAGGGAAGCATGCACAACAGGTGATAAAAGGCTATTTAGTTAATTAACAACAACGACGATGCATGGGCTGTCAAGCCTAAAGGTGAAACATAACGAGACAGGTCGATATCCAATGAAAGCAGCCGAGAACTCACGAATGGGGAAAATCCCAAGTGCAGAATTCCTGATGCCAGTGAAGAATGGAATGACGTATAATTCATGTCGTTGCATAATTCATTCTTCTTCAGTAATTCTCGCATACAGAAAAAGAATATCTTTGAAAAATACATTACCGGCAAACAAATATAGATTAATACGAAGGTCTTCGCAAACATAATGGAAATGAACAATAGAAACGATAAAATAAATACCTGTTACGCACATACTATATATATATATATATATATATATATATATATATAATATATATATATATATATATCTAATGGGTAGCATCAGATAGTAGCAGATTTCTAGTTCTAAGAAATTTATTAAGAAGTTCGTAGGAACACTCATTCTTCTTAAGCTTGGTTTGGACACTGCGGCCATCACAGTCACCTGAGCTATCAGGTACCTAATTCGCCATTTAGGTCAAATGCGGCACTGTGGCTTTTTTAACTGAGCCTGTTCAGCAAACAGTCTTTTCCAAGGAGTCGAAACTGAGTCCTCTCGCTGGGTAGGCGAGAATCCTATTGATTACACAACAAAACCTATGGTATTCATATGCTTGTATCGCATTGCATATGGACACAAACGCAGATAACACTAAACAGAAAGGGGAGTTGATACATATAGGACAAGAGGGAAAAATTTTTAACCATGGAATTGTTGATCCATAGAAAACAGCAAGTTCTTAAAAGCGTATGATACTCGTCGATACTTAACACGTATATTTTGATACAAATAAAGTTGAACAAAGAGTTGCTACTACTACTACTACTACTACTACTACTACTACTACTACTACTACTACTACTACTAATAATAATAATAATAATGATCATCATCATCAACATCATCATTATTACCATCATTACAGAGTCTTACATTTGATGCCATCATCAATATTATAGTAATAGCCGATTATATACTTTACTACAAACACCAGCCTTGTGCCATAATATAATGGAACACCATATCTTGCCCCAATCTATGAAAAGCAGTTGTTACAACGCAATCAAACACTAACATATATACATAATTAAGAATTTATTACATGCCACATCTGTGAAGCATCCAGCCCTAGCTTATGTTTATATGAAACCTCTGCATCTAAGAAGAATGAATAAAAAAAAACTACCATATATAAAAAAGCAGTATCTATGTGTCTACATACACTATTCTACAAGGAACGCAGCATCAGTGAGGTATACATTTCTTAACAATTATAAAAAGCAGTGTGAAGCATTCTGACTTTACCGTATTTGCAAAAGCACTCTTTCAGAAGGATAAACGTTACTTTTTATATAAATACTATTTATATAAATGGACATTAGCAACTATGAAGCATACAGATCTCATCCTATTTAAAAAGCAGTGTCTATGAAGCATAAAGACAATAACATATATGAAAAGCAGAATCTATGAGGCATACAATAATAATAATAATAATAATAATAATAATAATAATAATAATAATAATAATAATAATAAACTTTATTTCCAATATTTACATTGGCTATTCTGTATCTTACAAAGTATAAAATGTATTTCAATGTAAGAGCTTATGAGTTATACATTTGATACTACTTACAGTTTCCTATATACGTACAACAAACCTGATTGAACATCTTAAACATACAAAATAAAACGAAGCACTGCAATACATAGTATAATGTTATGTATAATTTTACTTACATGTGTAAATAGACATCATTATGATTTACAAAGTTGCCCTTCTATTGTAAAAATTCTAGAGATGCAGTGATGTTACCGTATAAAGCGTTATCAACCTACCGGCAAAAATTGTTTCTTTAGCGCTGATTTGAAAGAATTCATATTAACTATTGTTTTTATAGCTGTTGGTAGCTTATTCCAAGTTGAAAGACCCTGTACAGAGAACGATCTTTTACCCAGCTCGGTATTTGTCCTTGGCACGTAAAGGTCGTTGCTATTTCTTGTTATCCTGTCACTTCTAAATCCAACTAATGTCAGAGGAAAAATCTATGTTGGTAATAAATTATTTAATATTTTATAAACTAATAGACATAGGTCGTGCTGTATTCTTTGTTCTATATTTAGCCATTCTAATTTCTTTAAAATTGGGGTTACATGATCGTATTTCTTTGCCTTCCCATCAGTCACTTTTGCCGCAAAGTTTTGGAGTTTTTGTATTCGATGTTGTTGTTGTTTAGATGTAGTGCCCCATACCTTCAAACAGTAGTTTACTATGCAAAACGCAAGCGACTGAACAACCATTTTGCGCATTTCATGATCAAATCTGTCTTTTATTCTGTTTATGTAAATTAGTGTTCCATTCACTTTCCTACTGACCTAATTGATATGAACATCAAAACACTTATACTGATCGAAGCAAACTCCAAGGTTTTTTTCATGGTCACTTTTTCTAATAGCATGGCCATTAAAATTTATAACTATATCATCAGGAATTTGAGAAACGTATTGTCTTGAACCAAGGAAAATAAACTGAGTTTTTGATTCGTTTACATTTAATCCATTAATTTGGAAATAATATTTAGCATTTTCTAAGATACTTTTCGCCCTTGAAATTAACATTTGTAATTCTTCTATGGTTCCGGTGATTAGGATTTGACTGTCATCTGCATACTGTATCAAGAGACAATCCTGTAATGAAGTAGACATATCATTGATATAGATTAAGAAAAGAATTGGTCCTAATATTGATCCTTGTGGGACCCCAAATTGTACTGGCTTAGAAGAAGATTTTACATCGTCTATTCTTACTGACTGATACCGGTTTTCCAAATAATTTTTGAACTAAAACGGGTCGATTTTCAGTTTTATACATTTACTAAGTAATATACCATGGCTAACGCTATCAAATGCTTTAGAGAGATCCAACAATATGAGAAGAGAGATCTTTTTTTCGTCTGTTACTATAAATTTTCTCTGTGAGCTTCATGAGTGCGGTTTCGGTGGATAGATGTGGTCTAAAACCATGTTGGGTTTGTGATAATAAGTTATTTTCTTCAAGATATTGCATGAGCTGAACTGCAACTATTTTTTCTAATATCTTAGATAAGACTGGTAGAAGTGATATTGGCCTATAATTTTCGACTGCATCTGGGTCACCGTTCTTGAAAAATGGTATTACATGCGATAGTTTCCAGTCGGTGGGATAGAGACCAGTAACAATGGAGGTGTTTACTATAACGGTTAGGTAAAAACTTATCACGGGTAACGCATCTCGTATGAAACGGAGAGATACCATAAGATTCAAACGCCTTCGAGTCATTCAAATCCCTCACAACTGTATCTACGTCAACGGGTTGCGGTCTGAAAAGGTTATTCGCGATACCTTGAGGTATAATAGTATTTACAGTGGGCAGATTATTATTTGCATTGAAGATCTCTTGAGTATTTTCGAAGGCCAGTCGACCTACTTTTGCAAAATATTCGTTAAATTCTTCTCCTTTATCTTTCTTATCTTTATAATCATGGATGCTTACGTTACTATTTGTGGCAGGGATCATTTCATGAACAATTTCCCATTTAGCAGACAGATTACCATGACAGTTTTTCAACTTATCTGTAAAATGTTCTGCCTTCTTTGTTTTAATAAGTTGATTAACTCTTTTTTTATGTTTTTTATAAGTATTTCTTAATTCTAAGCTTAATGTATCCCTTTTGACTCTTTCATGCAATTCGTCTCTTACTTTCTTTTGTATTTTAAGGTCATGGATTATCCAAGGAGCCGGGGGCCGGGTAATTACTTTCGTTACACAAGGGGCACACTCATTTAAACTCTCAACAAAAACACTAGTAAATATAGAAACTTGAATATTTACATTGTCAGTATTTAAAATTTTATTAAGGTTAGGGGTTCTATTTAACAGGCTATCACAGAACGTATTCTGATTATAGCGTCTTAAACTACGAAATGTTCTAGTTACAGGCTGCCTTTTTGGTTTTGAGATATATATTTGTAGTGTTACCAACTCATGGTCAGCGACAGGACAAGGAACTACTTCAGCTTGGGAAATCATTTCTGATCTGTTTGTGATTATAACATCTAGCAGTGATGAGCTCATGCTTGTAATTCTTGTAGTATAATTGGCTTTCCACGTGAGGAAACAACTTTAAAAACAGCCTTAATGTAGTCGAAAAAAGAGACTAATGCTTTGGAATGGCAGTAAACACCCTAAAATGAATGATGGGAGCTTTTTATGTTGTACAGTTATCCAGACATCCTTCATTCCTACTACTCTATCAACATTTAGGGTCATTCTATTAACTTTTAAATCATCTCGAACATAGATACAAGTTCCTCCTCCCCTTCCCTGGTCGCAACGATAGATATTAAAATTTGAAATGTTTACAAAATTGTCTCGGATACCCGCATCAAGCCATGTTTCACTTATACATAAAATGTCTATTTTTCTTTCTTTTACTAACAATTCCACTTCGTCAAAATTCGATAATAAGGACTGAGCATTTATGTGTTCTATGATTGGCAGGTTTCCCACATCCTTCACTGCGATAGCGATCTTCACTGTCCTTCTGCAGTGCCAACTTCCTGGTCGTTATCCTATGGATTATAGCGAGGGTATAATCGGTTTTTATGGCCTAAACCATGGCAGCTACTGCATCTAATTCTGTGGTCGTAATAACATGATCTTTGATCGTGGTTATATTCACCACAGTTATAACAACCGGTGCGGGACTGATAACGTTGATTTTGCACGTAATTTTTGCCTTCATCTTTACGATACTTCTTGAATGTTCCATTCCCTCCACGCTGATCTTCCCTGTAGTTTAGTACGATCCCGAATTGTGGTCTGCCCTGAATTCCATCGTTGTCCAGTAATTGATTCCCTGCGTGTATTCATGATACGAGGGCGTGCTTGTTGATGAACAGCATGACGTTCTGATTTTGTTTCTATCCACGTATGTGATCTTTCAACGTCCTTCCAATGATCACAGAGCTTAAAATGCTGGCATTTCTTGCTAAGAGACTCGAGTAGTCTAATTGCACCACACCTATTTAAGAAAATTCCAGGGTTTTCATTGGTCTGGTGAAAACACATTTCGTCTGTTTCTCCAGTCGCTAGCTTGAAAGACGACTCACAGTTTATGTCTAATATACCATTGCCTAAACACCATTTACTTAGTTGGTTATTATGGTAGTTAATCATGTCCTGATATTCATCTACACGAAGGTTCGGAAGCAGCTGACATATGTTGATTTCCATATTTTCATTAACGTTCTTAAGCTCCAAAACGAGACTACTCAAGTTATCCATATGTGAAAAGCAGCATCTATGAAGCTGCTTTTTATATAGGATATATATGTGAAAAGCAGCATCTAAGAAGCATACTACCTACCCTATCATACATCAGTCCAAACATCAGGCGAAGAACTTCCTTTGATATCTTACGCCCAGTGAATTAAACGCGAGTCTTCTTACACCTAAAATAAATGAAGCTTCGAAAAGGATTTCTCTCCTCAACTCGCTATCACGAAGGGTTTTAAAATGTCTCCACGTGGAGTCATATGCCTTTTCTGAGTCAAAAAAGATACTAATATGATGTTGTCTTGATGTACAAGGCTTCACAGAATGAGGATTCAACGTCAATTAACTTCAAATGTAGCAGGTACATTTCTGAAGCCACAATCACATGGAGAGACAGAGCTCTGTTCCACACACCGCACTTGCTTCCTGGATTGACAAAGGGTAATTTTCACCTTCACCCTCCACATGTAAAAAGCTGTTTTCCTTATAAATGCGATTAATAATGCTCAATAAGAACCTTGAACTTTAACGAAATATGAGCCATCAATCCATAAGGAATGTTCTCAGATTCCTTTGAAGTTGCTATTATGATCAAAAGATTTCAACACAATATTTTCCCTATATGGAATAAATAAAAATTGCCTACTTTCTTCATGCTACGACAATTTGCGTACATGCGACAACTTAAAGACGGGTTACCACAGGATTTCTTCGATACACAAGCAGTGTCTGGCAAGAATATCGCTTACTCCGGAGGTCAGCAACCATTAACTATTAACCATCATTACTGGCGTTAGACTAGATAATAAAAATATTGACCAACATCCCTTATTTCGATTTCTTGTTCTGTGGCCTTAGGGTATTCCAGATTATAATGATTGCAACTATGCTCCTATTTAGCGTACTATCGCTGTTCTCATAGGTCTAAGGACAGATAAACAATCATGAGTATTGTTTTAGTCAACCAATCTTCCCGCACCTCACAACTCAAATTAATCACTGAATCATCACTGCACAAAGATGGATCAATATCAACAGTCGAAATTTAGATAAGTGAGCAAAGGCGGTTTCTTCGCTGGTTACCGAACACATGTCAGAAATGAATATTTACAGATAAAGTTCTAAAAACAAATTCCAATGCCTTCTACGAAACACAATACATATAAGCACAATCATGGCATGCTATTCAATGGAATTCTTGATATCGTTCGTGGAGCTCTTTCCCATTTTCATAAACATCTAAATTAAGACAATAAACAGGACACCACGGTATCACCAATTCTTTTCTGTTCCCAGATTTCTTCCCTTACTTATTTACTTACTACGAATTAAATCTTCAAAATAATGACCGTAAAACTATCTCTCTCTCTCTCTCTCTCTCTCTCTCTCTCTCTATTAATATATACACACACAACACACACACACACACATATATATATATATATATATATTATATATATATATATATATATATATATATATATATATATATATATATATATATATATATAGTTTATTCAATGTGTGACTGAACGTTTATGTGAACAAATGTATAACAATGAAAACGAAATGGGGTTTGAATATGTAAATAAGATTTTTCGTTAAATTTCACCAAAGTGACTTCTTAAATTTGGCAACAAATACTACACTACCGACAATTACATATAAGATAAAGATAACTACATACAATTATAATTAGAATGGTCGGGAAGGATTCGTTTCTTATACAGCGCCTGACAGATACACAATATAAAATAACTACAGTTGTCAGCAATAAACCATAAATATGGCACCACAAACATGAAGAAGATAAATAAGGATAAAAGCTGATAAAGACCTTAGAAAAAAATAAGCAACCATGGATCTTGATTAAGTAAACACCCCAAATTCGGAGACCTCCCACTGAGATCAACGGGTTATGAGCTACGAACTGAGTTAGGGGCAGAAAGTGTTGGTGAAAAGGAGAGAAAGACAACACTTTTCTCGCAGGACGACCGATGCTTCCCTCAAAGCACACGAAATGTACTAGACTGATTGATATAAATGATCGCAACAGAAAGGAAGAAAACAGCCAAGCTGCTGGTTAGAGGTTACTCAAGAACATCTTTTCAAGTGAATAACAGACAAAGGCTCATTTATCGCTATGCCTAATCTACGGTCATCGAAATCGGAAATAAATATTAAAAATTAAAATAGAAATATTGATAAACTCGCAAAAATCGAAACTGCTAACAGTTTTTAAATAAACAATGAACTATTCATACACAAAATAAGTACTTTCATAAGTTACATCAATGAAACTACAAAAAGATGATAAAAATGAGTGAAAGCTTATATCAAATTTTGAACTCCAAATCACCATTTAATTCCAATAAACACCCTCTTCTAGAACCTAAAGATAAAAAGCATCTTCCTCATCCCGGCAGTAAATAGCAACTGCATATCTTACAAGTCTCCAACACGTACGGTGGAATAATTAATCTGTTTGATACAAAATTTGAATTTTAAATTTATATCATCTTTGTTGTTGACGTCATTGCATTTCAAAAGCCACAGATCATAACATTCACAAAATAAACCAGAAAGCAAACGGATTTGGAACAACGAGAAAGTCGATATATACCTCTGAGTTCGAGCAGCGGAGTTGGACTGATCTTGGCGGCTAACAGTCTCCAGACAGAATCAAACGGAAAGGGAAAGTATGACGTGTTTTTTCGGACATCACTTCAACAGGCAGACAATAGTAAAAACTAGATTGATTTTAAAATATTCACGTTCCTGTTGCCATTTAACTAGTGTATTGGATTTTCTTGCGACCTGAGAATGACCCCATATCAACCATTACAAATGTGATCATTGTGAACAAAAGAGATCCTGTGAAAAGAACGCTAGTCAAATGAAAACACCGTGATCAATTTCTTTATGGAACATCAAAACCCAAACACGATCTCTAGTGCTATGAAATCACAAAATTCTAAGTATATAAAAGCCATTGAATTACCAAGCTCAATGACATTATTATGCATCTTGCTTGTATAAATTGCAACTTTTCGTGAGTTGTGGTCGGTCTAATGCCAACCCACAACACATCCCTTCTGTCAGACGAGAGAGAGAGAGAGAGAGAGAGAGAGAAAGAGAGAGAGAGAGAGTATTATTTCGTTTTGTCAGCCTTGGCATTATATATTTTTTGCGTTTTTCCCGTAAAAGTATAAGGGAATAATTTTACTGTTGTCCTTCTGTTACGATATCTTACAGGTGGGACTACGACTTGCAATACCATAATTATGGTTATGTTTTATAATCTTGTTGATGGCACAGTGTTAATATTTAGCATGTGAGGTTGTTCTAGAATTGTACCGGGCTTTCTACAATTTTACATGCAAGATTATAACAATTTCATGGTTGAGCTTATTCTACAATGTGATGGCTAGGCTGGGATCTAAGACTGTAAAGACGGGATTACATTACTTTTGAAACAAGAGTTATTGCAAAATTACACTATCGGAATTTTCTCATAATCTTAAAGATGAAATTCTGAACTGAAATTCTAAAAGTGGGACAATGTCACCATTTAAGGTCAGTTTTTGTTTCATAACTTTACAAGTCGGAATATACAAATGCATTTTCTACACGAGCATGCTCCATATATTATTTACTGTCATTATATTCTGTCAGCTTGTGTGAGAATATGTTGAAATGATTTACAGTTTAGATTATATTTCACAATTTTGCTATTATGGTCACGTTTTGAGATATTACAAGTATCAGACTTATTCTCTTTTACTGTTCAAGACTGCTACAGGTAATTTTATAATCTTACATGTGAAATAGTGTCTAACCGGCCATCTTGAGCAAAGACACCATTTTAGAAATAAATGTGAAATCATACGACAAACCACAAATACAACCTAAGGAAGGAAAGGTGCAAATCGAATTAGTTCGAATGACTAAACCGTTTCGTGACTATATGCAAAATTTGTGAAACACTCACAATATCCGTTCCATTTAAATATAACTGGGATATTTACATTCCATCGGCAAATAACTGCTAGCTAATAACTGCAAAAAAGCAATATAGTATATACCGGAATAACAATTGATCCCAAACAAAAGGTCGCAACTCGTACGCCTTTCAAGATGCAATATCCCGGACCCCAAGCGCGACCTACGCACAAAGGTCACATTATTAAAAATAAAGACTAATTGCGCAAATGAACGATGCGAAAACCTTTTTGACATTTCAGCTGTTTTTGTTAATATGATTTCATGCACCCAACTTTGAACTTAAGGGGAGAACACTTCATTTTTGGCAAAGAACACAAATATGGCACAGAAAACAACAACTCACCCATTTTCTAAGACTTGTTTCTGAGGCCATTCAGCACAAGTAAAATAATTGAAATTAAGAGTTCAAAATTAGGCTTCTCATATTGTGTAAGATTGCTGATAGATATCTGGTGACAGCGAACAAATTGTGATTAACCAACATTCATCAATTGCGATGGTAGCCTCAGAACTAAAATAAATACTTTACGAAAATAGAAAACGGATACAAAAGTTTACCATTTGGTAAAAACTGCCAACTGCCAAGTAGTCCTTTGGGCAATTTAGGACATTTCAAAGCTGGAAGCTCTTATGTATCTATAAAACGACTATATTAATAGTACTCTATGAATTAATTGACATGTCAATTATACTATAGGAAACGGCATGGTTTGTCTGTCCTCAGAATATTATCTATAATAAAGCAACAGGAACTTTCTCATCAGAACACATAACGTACATTAATATATATATATATATATATATATATACATATATATATATATATATATATATATATATATATATATTGTGTGTGTGTGTGTGTGTGTGGATTTTCGTGCATTTCTCCTCCTTTTCCCTTCGGAGGAGGTGCCTCCTTCACGCGGTGACAGCCCTCCGTATCCAAACAAATAGCAAGGTAACCTGCCAATGGCAACGGTGGGTTATACGTCGAAGTTGTCCGGCTTTCAGTTGAAAGCAGCCAGTCATGTACAGCCAGCCAAACCTTGTTTAACTTTGCTGCAAGAAAATATACATTGTAACCAACACATCCCAAGTAAATGTACACGTAAACAATAAAAATTAAAAGGTGGAGGGGGAATAGTGCTTCCTAATATAATAACGCAATCTTCTTCTTCTTCCCAGCTTTATCCCTATCTGCTAATAAATGGGACTTTCCACACTCAAACGATTCAAGAGAAAGAAAATAAGGTTCACAATATTTATAAACTAAGACTAGGATCAGTGAATAGGGACAGACGGAAAAACCGAGGTCATAAGAACTCACATGGCTGACAGCGATGTTTAATGCTTGACTGTTGAAAGAATATGGATAAATACATATTTGTTTACCTTCCGTGGCGCCACATGGCCAAATCAGTTTCAAGGGGACGATGATAAGAAATATGTACACACACCACCGAGCAAAAAAATGGGAGGGGAGGAACACCACAGTGCTCGGGAAATGTACAGCTGCCTGCACCTGCACCAGATGCCATATTTATTTCTGTACTTGTGGAGAGAAGAAAAAAAAAAAGGCCTCATAAATACCGTGAATTTAGCTGCACTCTTTCTGTAAAATGCCGGTATTTTGGTTAACTTATATTCTCTCGTTGCCATATTGTAAAATATGGTTATCTTCAATACCGTGTATTCCATTACACTAATATTTTGAATGGCATCACCTTTTATACGTTATCTACTTGTACCTACACATTTTCTCTAAACTCGAATTGTGGAATACTGGTACCCAAATGCTGCGGTTATTTTCTTGTTTTCATATTGCAAAATACAGGTTTTAAATACCCCATATTCTATTTACATTCGTAAAATCCAATCATCTTAAATTTCTCACAGTTTCATTGACGAACACACCGGAGAACAAAAACAAAGACAGATACTGACGAGAGCAACAATGAACAATTGAATGATAAAAGTAACATGGACTTATCAGTAACAACCGAATTAATCTTTTAGCCTAGAACAGTAAAAGTCCTTCTACTTGTCTCATTCCGGGAAGATCGAAGACCTCATCCAATTATAGATAATCGGATGAGCAGAACCAATGACATCAGTTCCAACAGAAGACTAAGAGGTTTTAAGATTAACAGAACCAAAATATATAAGTAATGCTTTTAGAAGTACAACTGATACTATTTGTTCAGCTGAATCTTATGATACTAATCTTTAAATGCACTAAAAATATAAAACCTCTCACTGTGTTCCAGACGATCAAGGGAAGGCTTGATTAACTTGCTGGAGAGAATTCTCTCTTCTTACCAAGAACTAATCCCTGTAGGAGAGAAACTTTCCAAAGGAGGAGATGTTCCCCATAGGAGAGATCTCAAAGGCGCTGATGAAACCCTCGCATCTTAGAAATTGAGCAGAACACAGCAAAATCACCACTACATCTGACGAATTCCATAGGAAAAATACATCCAGAAAACTTTTTTCCGGGGACACACTGAGATCGAATCTAGGAATACACCTATCCTTACAGAATTCATCCCACGTGAACAAAACTTACTTCTTCGCCCACAGTACGTGAGCCATTTAGCTAATGAAAACTTCTGTATTAAAAAGAGGGAAACGTCACTTAACTCTTCCTAAATTAAACCCATTATAATTAATGATCATATTATATGCAGAAAAAAATCAAAAGACGTAGAGATGATAAACCAATAAGAACAAACAACTAACGTTAGTGAACAAAGAAGCATAAGAAACTAACAGAGCAACCAGAAAAATGTCAACAGAAACGACTTCACAGGGAGAGGGGAAAAAATATACAGGAAAAACGGATACAAAAGAAAAAGAAAAAACTTAGCTGGCAAAATCCCAGTGGGTGGTTTGCAAAAGCCTTTTCTTATTTAGTTCGTAAAAGAAGGGGAGCTCTAAAGGCCTTGGTTATTGTAGTTACGGCGTTTATAAAGAAACATATATCCCTCTTCAGAGGGGCTTCAAGGAAAGCTGACCCAGTTCTACCATTTAGGCATTCGGTCATTTTATCTCCCGGTGCACTGGAACAATGCTCCCATTCTTGAGAGAGAGAGAGAGAGAGAGAGAGAGAGAGAGAGAGAGAGAGAGAGAGAGAGAGAGAGAGAGAGATACTTATTGTCAACTACATTGAATGATAATCTACAAAAAACACAAATTTTCCTTGAGCTCCATAGAGCTATTGATAAATGATACTTTCACAAAAATAATGAGTGTAATCAACATCTTTTTAAAATGAATCCCGTGTGTTCGAATATTACGTTTCTTTTAGCAAAGATTAATAACAAAAGCAGGAAACTACATGAATGCTGAAGTATTGGAGTCAAGTGGTGTCACTTGGGTAATGTCAAGATTCCAGCGTGAACACTACTTCATATTTCAGTGCAGCAAACATTCCATTCATGCTGAAGATTTCTTATGGATTCTGTGTTTTATTTTCATTGAATCAAATTTTTTCCTTTACGGTATAAAATAACCAAATGGTTAGATCACTTATAGATACTAAAACAGCCTCTGTTCAGAGATAAAAAAAAAATAAAATCATGCACAGATGAATCCCCTCCACCAATTAGTCTTATCATTCTTCAGTAGCTGTCGAAACTTAAAAACAATATATATCTTGGTATTCTGATACTGGTGGATTACAGCGCAGGGTTGGATTGTTACCAACGAGATTCTTGGAAAGACAAGCAACGAAGTATTGGCATGCGAACGTTCTTCTCATAAATGGGCTCCCCATTATCAGGTCGGAAGAAAAAAATGTATCCATGACCATAAAAAATTGTTGCAATCAACCACGTTTCATCTTCACGTCCACCTATTCATCTTTCTCCTGCTATAGAAGACTGAATGAATGCTTCAGAAAACTATGTGGTGAGTCAAAAGGCCATACAGCTGCTAATCGTTGGGGGCCCATGAGCAGTCTTCAATCAGCGATCATTTGCATGATTTTTCCAGCTTAATAAGAGATGCCCCAGATGATGACGGCTTCTGGTCATTACGAAGAAAAAATAAGAGAATGAATACTCCCAGCGTGATATCGGGAAAATATAATATAGAGGGACACAGACGAATTATTGTAACTAGTTTGGCTGGCCGACTATGCAATGAAATAGGAGAAAACATATAACAGAGGCGATTAAAATGATTGTAAAAACTAATAACATAAAGGGAAAAATTCCAATTTAAACTAGACAAATCAAAACGGATTCCACCCTGAAAAGGAATCACATGAATAACCCAAAAATTAAACCTCATTCAAATAAATGATAAATTTGAATTAAACAGTTTTCACCCCAACACCATAATGATTTTAATAGTATAGAAATGATGTCATCTATCTAGTTATCTATATATGTACATATATGCGCACATACTTAATTAAATACACGCATACATACACAAGAATGATCGTGGCCTGTCAGTCTCATTCTTATCCGTTTTCATGACATCTATTCAATTTCTTCTCTATCACATTTCGTAAGCTTCCGTCTGAGGTTATGTTCACTGCTAACTTGGTCATAATGATGAATACAAATACCGCATACTAAATGGCAAGACGGAGGCATGATCATAAAAAGGGAAATATGAGGAACTTAACTTGTAAAAGCAAAATGATAAAAATTAAGGACATCGTAAAAAAGAGAATAAGTCAAAGGATCTTAGTTTCAAAATAATTCCACCGGAACCAAAAAAAAATCGAAATGAATTTGACTGGAATATAATATCGCATTTTATGGAAAGTAATTATGAAATCTCTAATTTCACGGGGTACGCTATGAAATGAAATACTTGCAGCTACCTCCCGGCAAAAATCCCGTGCCTTACACAAAATGCAAAAATACGCACAAATTTGAAACTGTAACGCGAGAGCTTAGGATAAAAGTGTGTGAAAGCTTAACCCAACCCCCTTCAAAAATTTATTATGAAGGGATAGAACATCGACTTGTAAATTGCTAGCATGAACTCTCTTCAAATTTTTCCTAGAGCATTCATGTGTATGTATAACTTCATTATATATATATATATATATATATATATATATATTATATATATATATATATATATATATATATATATATATATAATATATATATATAGTCACATAGACTGTAATATTTTTTCTTATTCATAGATATTAAGCCAGCAGTATCTAACAACCACAGGGAATTATAAACCATATGGGCTTCTTCAATAGTGGGATTCTAAACGCCGTTTTGGTTTAGAAACAACGTTAAACAATGGTATTTAACCATTGAGCCATCAGCGGTGAAAAGACAATGGAAATCGTTTTTTCTAAACCGGCAGCAGTTCGAATCCCATGGTGACAAGACACTTACCAAATATAATTCCTGTTGGTCGTAATTTAATCCCCAGGGTATAATGAACTCGGTTAGAATTATATTGCACCATATATATATATATATATATATATATATATATATATATATATATATATGTATATAAAATGCATGTACATATTTTGTGTTTTGGTATAATTAAGTAGACTATACATAGTTTATTCATATTCTGGTCTGAGCGGCTGAGATCATAAAATCGTTCACATATGTAATCACCTGTCAGTCGTTCGAAAGAACTTTGGGTAATTCCATCAGTTCATCCGTTCTGGGAAGTGGACTGACTCCGCCCACAAACTGTCGTCCACACGTATAGCTGGTTCACTTAAGATAGGCAGATCCCAGCCAATCAGCGCCCGCAAAACAAACGTCTCGTAGGCATAGGGCTCACCCAAGAATCTACCTTAAGTGAATCAGCTATAGTAAGTTTTAACTTTAATTTCGATGAACTAACAGGTGGACTGACAGGTAAACCTGAGCGTGAATACCCGGCCTAGTAAAGAATACACAAAACCAAAACATGATAACGTCATGCAAACTACTTATCAGAAGTCAAGAACAACACGAAACAGTGATTCTAAGAGGCCATATCTGCATTCTTACTATTCCAACAATTGTTCCCATCTTAAGGTGGGTATTATTTCAGCTCTCATCCGTTATGAATGTATATAATACACTCTTGCAACATGTAAAACTATTTTTGCAAAAGGTATATTAATATTTTTGAATGAATGGTGCTTTTAAGACGTTCTCTCTCACATTTCATTACTGATTGAAATATCATTACCTAACTGTTATTTTCTACTTTTTTTTAAAGATGTTTATCTAACCTTTAACCTTTCTGGGTAGCTCAATAATTAAGTATTTTAAAAGTCTGTTTACTCTTCATTTATTATTCAGGGTTTTTACACCAACAAAAATCTTGCTATTTCTTAGGTTTACATACTATACGACTGAGAGAGAGAGAGAGAGAGAGAGAGAGAGAGAGAGAGAGAGAGAGAGAGAGAGAGAGAGAGAGAGAGAGAGAGTTAGCCATATACTGTTTTTTTTCATAATTTACCGTTGGGTACTTATTTACTTATTATTTTATAAAACAAAAAGATGTTTTTTTCGTTATTTTCTAAAGCTATCTCATCTACTTTAATTTCTCAAACAATTTCTCGTGACGTTTACCACACCCGCGCTAATTCTCAATTATTCTCATGCTTTCTCAAAAAGCGAGAAAAAATCAATATCAGAGGATCCTATACCTCCAGGAATTTCTTGAGGTCTCTTCATTTCATAGTGTCCTAAGGGGTTTTTACTTTAAAGGTTTTGAAGGGTTTTCACTTTCTGGTGGCTCGTACCGAGGCTTCATGACCTTCTAACCCTTTCGAAAGCAAGAGGTTTTTATCCTTTGCTCTTTTCAAGGGTCACATATTTTCAACCATCCTTTCATTCGAGTTGCTGCAACTGCTTTCGAAGTGAGCTTATTACACAGTTGGTAGTAAAGAATTTTTATTCTAAATTTCCAGGTGAGATCAGCTTCAGCGCACCATTTTCAACTTGTGTGATTAATTCCCAGCTGTATAGGCCTTCGTAACAGCTCGGTGCTTATATTTACTTTTCTTTTCATCGTGAGAGGCTTTCATTCTATAAAGTTTGCCCGGCCTTTTCCTGCTGTTGTATTTCTTGTTCCCGTTATTATAATTCTTTTTAAAATCACAGATTCAATTATTTCATAAATTTTACTGAACGTTTGCCATTTTCAACGAGGTCTTGCCTTTGAATTATCATATCGTTTTACGAATAAGTCTTCTTCTTCTCTTCTTCTTCCAGCTTGTTCCCATTTTTATATGGGGTCGCCGGTTTCGGATGAGCCGTTTTCCATCTATTTCTATCTTGTGCTTCTGCCTATCAATTCCCTTCTCATGTAAGTCTCCTCTCACACAGTCCTTCCATCTCTTTCTTGGTCTCCTTCTTTTCTTCTTCCGCACCTCCACCCCTAGTATGTCTCCCAGCGTGTCCTCATCTCTCCTCAACAGGTGTCCATACCATCTCAGCCTCCCCTCCTGCACTTTCTTTGATACTTCCACCACCTTAGTTGACCCCCTTATGTAGTCATTTCTGATCCTATCCACTCTTGTTACCCCAGACATCCACCTAAGCATTCTCATTTCTGCCACATCCATCTTCTTCTGCTCTGCTTTTCTCATGCTTGCTGTTTCCGTACCATACAGCATTGCTGTTCTTACCACCGTCTTGTGAAATTTTCCTTTAACCTAAGCGGCACTCTTTTGTCACAAAGAACTCCCGAGGCCGCTCTCCAGTTGTTCCAGCCTGCCTGTACCCGATGTTTTACTTCTTCTTCCATACTTCCTCCAGCGTTAACAAAAGATCCCAAATACTTAAACTTATCAACTCTCCTTATTTGCTCTCCACCAAGCTGAATACTTTCTCTATCATCCCCCCTCAGTGGTGGTATCACATATATTCTGTCTTGGATCTACTTATTCTCATTCCTCTGTCCTCCAGTACTTGTCTCCATCTTTCCAATTTCACTTCCAGATCTTCCCTGCTCTCTGCACACGAAACAATATCATCTGCATACAAATATGTTCCATGGTACTGTCTCCCTTACTTCCTCTATTATAACATCCATCACTATGTTAAAGATAAAATGGGCTCAGAGCCGACCCCTGGTGTAATCCTACTCTCACCTCAAAACCTTCTGTCTCCCCAACACTGCTCCTCCTCTGGTAAATAAACATTTACCGAATTAAGTAATAGATTTAAATATCCTGAAAGAAAACGGGAAAGACAGAAAACAATCCTAGAAGGAAGGCAGGAAGTCTACAAATTTCAAAATGATTCAGGAAAAGGGACACATGCAGAAAGAGGGCAACATGCATGAAAATCTCCTACACGGCTAAAGACGAAAGATGAAAAATATTCTCAGGAAAAAAAAAGGGTAGAAAATATCCTGGACAAAGGCATGAAGGTGGATAATATCCTTAAATTACACAAAGAAGAAAATTATCTTGGAAACAGATAAGACAAAGAAGAGAGCAAATAACCTGAAAGAAAAATTAAATTGTAATATATCCTAGCGGAGGCAAAGAGACAAAAAAAAAAATCCTACAAGAATAAGTCTCTTTGAAGAAGACATGGAAAATATCCTCTCAATGAATGAATGAAAATAAATTAGATATTAACCTGGAAGGACGTAAGAAAAATGTTAACTACCCCAAAATAAATATAACTATGAAGAATATGAAGAAAAATGATCCTTTAAGGAAACAAGACAGAAATAAAATAATCACATGGAAAAGACAACAGAGCTTGTGGAAGAAAGCAAGATAGCCAGA
This sequence comes from Macrobrachium nipponense, assembly GCF_015104395.2. NCBI lineage: Eukaryota > Metazoa > Arthropoda > Malacostraca > Decapoda > Palaemonidae > Macrobrachium > Macrobrachium nipponense. The sequence continues at coordinate 39,818,855 of NC_061108.1, forward strand.
AAATGCCCCGCAAGCAGGAAACGTATGCAGTAATTATCCTGAATGAAGGCAGGGAAGATGAAAAACGTACTGGAAGAAGGTAACAGAATGAAGCTGTTCTCAAAGAGGACAACAGAACAGAAATCATCTAGGTGGAAGACAGGTAAGTAGAAATCTTGGAAGAGACAAGGAAGACTGAAAGACCAAATGTATCTTGGAAACAGTCTAGGACACAAAATACACTTAAATAGAGAAAGATAAACTTAAAACATCTTTCATGAATGCAACATCATGGAAAATATCCTGAAAAATGAAGAAAAATATTCGTATATCCTGGAAGGAGGCAAGAAAAATTAAATACTCTTATAGACTGGCAGAAGGTAATAAAGACATAGCATCGCCCGTTAGAAAGAAATAAAAATAGACAATATCCTGGAAGAATGCAACAGACTGGAAATATCCAGGAATAAGCCATGTGAGAAGTCAATATACTGGAAAAGAATAGGAATACAAAACATATATCTAAAAGAAGGCAAAACGATGGAAATAATATGTTGGAGACGGCAAAGTAAGATGTAAATTACCCTGATAAAGGGACGACGAAAAATATCCTGAAAAACGACAAAAATGATGGAAAGTGCCCTGGATGAAGGGAAGCATAGAAATGAAGCTTGAAAAAGGCATGGTACAAATCCCCAGAATAAAGGCAAGAAAGATGGAGAATATCCTGGGGGAAGGCCATAAATATCGTGGAGTTTGGCAAGATAGACAAAAAAAATTACATCAAGCATGCCGGCAAGATAACCAGAATATATCCAGCATGACATCCCCCAAAAAATGAAAAATCCCCACTAAAAAGGGACTTCAAACCTAAAATATCTATGAGAAACAAATGAAACGGAAATATCCAAAAGGGGCGAAAGAGATATGGATATATCCAGGAAGAAGGAGAGACACAAGGAAAATATCCTGGAAGAAGACAAGAAAGATGGAAAATATCCTTGGGCAAGGAAATATCTCGAAGCAAAGACTGACAACAAAAATGTCCTACAAGAAGGCAAGAACGACAGAAAATATCCTGGAGGATGGAAGAATGACTCAAAATACATAACGTCATCCGAGAAGGGAGACAGGGGAAAAGAACGAAGAAATCGGAATTTACCTTGGAAAAAAAAGCAAGAAATTTGTCCACATCAACACCACACAATCATGGAGATTCCTACTTGGAATCATAATGTTTGCCAGCCTGTAACAGGCTACCTATGCCCTTCTGAGTCAAGGCATGAGTAAACTGACTCAAAAACATTTAGTTCATTAAATCTACGATATGAATCTCGTGAAATGACATTTAATTCCGAAATATTGATTCTTATCAAAAGAAAAAATGGTGCCCAGTGACAATTTAAACAAAAACTGACTGCACGGTGTGGCAGGTGGCGATAATTATATATGAATTTTTTTCATATTTCAAGACGAGTATTCCTTTCTAACATTTACCTGCCACAGAAGTGGGACATAGGTTTACAGTTATCCAAATCTCTTCGGCGAATACCCAGAAAAACAGAAACTGTGGTTCTTACTGCAAAGAATATTAAGTCTGTGCACCGTTCACTAAGCTCGTCGAATATGATCAAAATGCCCTCATAGAAATGCATGTAAATTTAAAGAATATTTTTGTTGTTCTGATCTTGTATGTTCTTTTCTTCATCCAAAATAGCTTATTCATTCCTTCTTGTTTGGCATACAGTTCTCATACTTTATGAGCTTGATTTTCGCCTACCTAACAGACAGGAAAGAATCAAAGGCAACTCACCTCATTAATGATTCGGAGTTTTCTCTAGCATATAAGACGTCTCTTGACTATTTCGACCTTGTTTAGTGATTCTTTTAGGTCGGCTGGCCCCTCAGCACCCTAATGTGCGGCACCTCTTCTAAAACTGAATGTGAGGAAATCACTCATCTTTTGAACTTTTGGTTCATTGCCGGCTTCACTCTACGATCAACTTTTGAAGCTCTCATCGTTTCTCTTTTATTTTTTCTTTCTTTTTCAGGTTTTCTTTGCACTGGCTATGAAGACGTCTGTCAAACTAGCCTCTGCTGAGAACACTGACTGTTTACATCTTAACAGCAGCTATAAAGTAATTTTAGAAGCAAGAAGGAAATAATTTAGCGGGAGAGTCTGTAAGTACAGATTACAATATATGTATATGTAATCGAATAACAGCGATTTGAAAACAAAGTGATAAAAAATAATAATCCACAATTTCAACGCGAGACTTTTGGAGGATGATCTAAATCCCGGTTTTAGAGTGGATCATTATGAATAACGAATCCTGTAACTGAGAGAAGGGTACGATCAGGAGAATAGCTCATCTGAATATGAGTTTTGAGTAACTATGGAACGTGAACTGAAGGGTGTAATGACGAACGATGGGAAATTCTAAAGGATGGACGATCAGTCAGACCATCAACGAGAACGAGGAATTTCTCAACTAAATTCCAGAAAAAAGGCAGGCCTTCAATGGGTCGGTGTACAACCACACACACATATATATACACATATATATAATGTGTATGTGAAAAACGATAAAGAAAGCCATGCAAACCATAATTTGTTACATATTACAATGCAGAATGAAAAATAACTGTCACGCTTTTTATCAGTCAGACAGCGAATGAAGAAACTTATGGAAAGAGAAAACAAAGGGAACCTTGAATACATTTAAAATAAGGGCAATTGTTCTTCACGATAAGACGGAACTCACGTGCTCATTATGTATTATTTACTGTGAATCCTAGCTCTCTTCTCTCTCTCTCTCTCTCTCTCTCTCTTCATTTCACAGTCTAGCTTTTTTTTTACATATTTGATTTAAGCTACCATATAAATGAACAGAGCAAATAATATAATATTAGGCAAACATCAAAATTTTCTCGGTAACAACGGAAACTGGAAATGCGTAGTAGCAGATAAGTTTATTTAAAAAATAAACAAATATTGTTTCAACCAAATACTATTTTTGCTATAAAAATGTAATTTCTCCCTTTAACAAAGAGAGAGAGAGAGAGAGAGAGAGAGAGAGAGAGAGAGTAAACCTTGGCAATGCTATAATACTGTGGAAGAAGTAGACGAAAATTAAAATGGATTGGCGACTGACTGGAATGAGGAAGCTGTGGGTGAGGTGGCTGGTGGAAAACATGAGGGGCTAAGGGATGACTGGAGGAGGAGGAGGAGAAGGAGAAGGAGAAGGAGAAGGAGAAGGAGGAGGAGGAGGAAGGAGGAGGTTGTAATCGAGGATTTTAGAATACGCGACTCCATGATGGAAAAATGAACGAGACCGTGGAATGAGAAGAGAGGGAGAGGGAAAGGGAGAGAGTGAGACTGAGACTGCATTGCCTGACCGGCTAAAATGACAAAGAGGTGAAAAGACACAGCTGGAATACGATTTGTGTGCTGCTCTCCTTCCGGTAAAAGAATAAAAAAGATCACTTTGAAGTACTCGAAAACAAACGAATATAAGGTTCATTTTACGAATAAAGTCCGCTGAAAAAAAACTCATTATTTTACAAATTTCGAAATGTGACCGTGGCAAAAAAGAGCAATAAAAAGTACTGAAACTCGTCGCAATTCTGATTGGAAATAAATTCCTTAAGAATCATAGCAACATAACGACAATAAATAACCACATGATTCATCTTACAGCGAGACAGGATTTCCGTAAATGAAAAATTCAGACTCCATTTTAAAACTAACTGCAATAAAGGGGACTGGTTTTGTATACAGCAGACCTATCAGTGAAAAAAGGTGTGCAGCAAGAATCCATTCAATCACTTGGAAGTAATGAATAACTGCAGAACAGAAAGACACGTAGTATCTCTCCAATAAGAGATCCTACCTTGCGTCTCAGTTACAGTAGGAAGCAAAGGGTAAAAACAACGAAACCATTAGAGCAAACGAGGCCATATTAAAGATCTAAGACGAAAAAACATAACATCATTATTCTGAAGTGATCCAAAAAACGATGTCGCCACCCAGAAAGTACTTACCCTTGGACAAATGTATAATTCTATTCAAATTCATGGTAACATTGTAGAATTCAGAAAAACAAAATACTCCCTCCCTATATTGGTTTGAGGTCCCCAAATTAATTTCATCCTCTACAGGACACCAATGATTCTCTCATCCAGACGTTCGAATTGAATTCTAGCTAGAAATTAGAGTCCCGTAGTGTAACGAACCACAGACTGGCGGCGGCGGCTGCACGGTCTAGACTTTTCACCTCGCCCATCGGTTTGCGTTCTCCACTCAGCGACTGGGAACCGCACAGTAGTAGACGCTCATGAGCTTACAACAAAGTCAATAATAACAATTACGCAAAGTACTTACCGCTGTTCACTCATTAAGGGCACGCTCATGTGCGTATCTCAGATTAAATCTCTATACCCCAGCATTATGTATGGAGAAATGCCCATTGTTAATACCATACTACGATCTCCTGTGTGATTTGTTTTTAGAAACTTCTTGAGTGAAGTGAACTACCATAAGTTGGCAGGAACAAACGATACGGAAACTTTCATATCTCCAATAGATATGAAGGTTGCTTTTAGATAACCACTAGATTGTTAGTTTTTCCTACTTTTGAAAAAAAAAATCCCTAAGATAATGCAGTCTTATTCAGTTAGGAAATCAATCAACACTGGAGTTTATTTCTCAAAAATCACTTATTCTCTCGAGCATTCACTGTCATTAATCACACCGTTTCACTGTATTCTGGCTCTTCAAATTTCAAGCACTAAGTGAAGTATCATTACACATTATTTGTACTTTTCATGCCTTCTCAGGCTAAAATATTCGATGAAATAAGAAAATCAGAGGATCTGCCTTAATTCCTATGTCACTATCTCCACGGGAGGTCTGATCAGAAACTTTCAACATTCAGATTCCAGAGGGTCAGATTGCCTGTCTGCAGTTCAAGTCATGAATTATTACCTCTGATCATCCTAGTCCAAGGAAGCATGGACACCATGACGACTTCGTTTACTCTGATGACCACAACTGAAGGATTGACTTTGCTCTGTAACAACGTACTGACAGCATCTAACAATACTCTTGAGGCGTGAATCCAGTTTTAGTTTTCCGTAAAAGAAAACCATTGATATGGCTATTTGTTTGTCTGTCCGCCCTCAGAGCTTCAAAACTACTGAGCTAGAGGGCTGCAAATTGGTACGTTGATCATCCACCCTCCAGTCATCAAACAAGCCAAATTGCAGCCATCTAGCGTCAGTAGGCTTTATTTCATTTAAGGTTAAGGTTAGCCATGAGCGTCCGTCTGGAACCGCTGTGCCAACAACACAGGCCACCACCGTGTTGTGGCTGAAAGTTTCATGGGCCACGGCTGAGAGTTTCATACAGCATTATGCGTTGTACAGAAGACTCGATTTTTCGGCGCATTTTTTGCTTGGTTTAATCAATTCTAAATGGAATCATTTTTAAAAGAAAGCTAAGTACGGTGACAAACATCTCTATAGCTACCTGAATAAGGATATTAACATAACATGTTTAACATGGTTTGTTCTAACAATGTTTAAATGTTCTCTTACCTCTGCAGTACACTGGTCTTTCGTCTTCCGGATTAAATTGACGAAAAGGTAGTTTTCTTCTTCATGATGTTACCAGCTGAAACAGATTTACTTCTTGCCCTCCTATCACGTATCAGAGCATAATGAACGATATTTTCCTTGCAGCACGTAACAAACACTTGTTGAACTGTGGCAGTGTTTCATTCTGTCTCTCTTTTGCCGTGAAAATGTTGAAACGCCTTCTGGAATACGTTGAGGAAGGTATTGCTCATAAATTGCATCAGCATAGCAGCATCTGCTATGCGGATCTGCCAACTGTTCTCTGATCCTACTCAACATTTCAGACACTTTCATTTATCAACATGCAACTCATTTGTAATTTTCTGTTCTTTTAATTCCATTCCCAACGTCACTGTTTTTCTTATCAGGCTGAAGGTCATTTACTGCTGATCTAAACCAATGAAAGAACAATTATTATTACTATTACTGTTATTATTATCGAATCCCTGCGAGATCCTAAGGGATACACTACAAAAATCACAACCTTAAGAGAGAGCACAAATCGGGTCAATAAGTACATGATGATTCTTCCCCCCAGTCCATGTCCACGACTTCACACACACACACACACACAATATATATATATATATATATATATATATATATATATATATAATATATTATACTAGTAATTACTGATTTTTTTACTTTACTTCAGGAGTTTAACAAACAGCAACGTCTTGAACATACATATATATATATATATATATATATAATATATATATATATATAATATATACATATATATATATATTATATATATATATATATATATATATATATATATATAAACATATATGGCAAAGAAACTGGAAAGTACAATTTGATTTATTGACACAGACATCACTAAAATATATGCAAAATTAGAGCCAACAACTAAACATAAACAGAAACTTCATATAATATCAAATAACTTGATGAGCTAATGTGAATGACTGACAGATAACCTTATGAGGAATTCTACACAAAAGGTGCAATTTTGCACACAAATCCGGACAACATCAAAGTACTTGGTTTCAAGAAATGTGTACAATATCCAGCTGTCATGCAGAAATGAGGATGCAAATTCTAACAAGCATCAGTACAACACAGTTTTTGTATTGGTTAAGACCTTAAGAACTGAGTTGTACAAAGGTTCCTGTAACTGCAGTTCCGAAGTTATTATGCTAAATAATACAGCATGAAATTCCTGCTGGGACAGTTTAGAAGTGATGACTCTCCCTTTACAATAAACATAGGCCTATTTTCGACCAGTGACATTTCAAGTGTCCAAACAAAATTTCCTATAAATGTCAGTAACCACGATGTCACACTTTAAAGATGACGAGTGGATTCAGACAAGCTAAAGGGGCAACAGTTTATGCTCTTACAAAATGAAAAATTCTTGTACAAAGAAGATGGTAGCTCATTAAATAGATATTTTCTTCTTAATTAATCTGAACCCACAGCAAACTAAAGCTAATTTATCAAAGGGTTAATGGTACCAGGTTCAAATTCAGTATTATTTCCCTTAGATGAAGACCAAAACAAAGCAACTGCATTATTCTGATGCAAATTTCTAACGTGTATTTAGTTCTGGTTTATCCATAGGCATTGTTTTACTTTGCCCTTTTGCTTTCAGTACCTAATCGAAGGTCAAGAGGCTTCAAACACGGAAAAACTACAAGAATCCAAAAGTTCCAAACGAATGCTACGTCCTGAAATGTTTTTCGTTAACATTAAAAAATCACACAGCATGAATAATGACTTCCGGGTTTGTAGTGCTGTCCAGAAATCTACTTGCTCCTTCCGACAAAGACATCTCAAAAGACTACCTAACGTGCATAGACCATCGCTGTTTAGTGGTGCCGACAGAATTTAAAGGCAACTGGGCGAATTCTTCAGCACTTGGCCTTTTAGTAAGCATGACTCCTCCACATCATAGTTATAAGACCATTATGTTAATAAAACAATATGTGTTTAGTCTGTCCTGATTGGATGATCCAGTGGTTGCAAGCAATATTAGAATGTTCTCGACACACGTTGCATGAATGATTTCCAGTTGGGGCATAGCGCCGTACGTTAAGCTTATGGGAAGGTTAAATGTCTTTGATCTGCTATTAAGCAACTCTTCAACCCTTTTACCAGATTGTATTTTCAGAAAAATACAACTGGTCCTTTGCCTGGTAAATTTTTCTACTAAATTTCATTTCTCTTGGTGCCTGGCTTGCTTAGTCATCATGCTCAAATTCGTGCGCGTGGTTATGTTAAAAGTCTAAATGAACTGGAATCAGAATGGTGTAAAATCTTCGTAAGAAAAATTTGGTTTCTCTGTAGAAAAAATAAAGGTAATTCTGATTTGCCTCTTGTTTGGTAGGTACAGGGCGTAATTAAATAACAAAAGAAATTTCCATTTTCAGAGGAGCTTACGGCAATATTAGTAGCTGTCACATTGGCATGTAAGGAAATTATTCCAGATTATATTAATGTTTTTACTATGTCATGCTATGACTACTCGTAAGTATTTAACGGTGATCAAAGGGAAAAACAATGATAAAATACTACAGAAACTAATCACGGAAACTATCAAAACCTAGTAATGACACAACAATAAGGAAAACCTATCTAAATAAATTCTCAACCCCAAAATTGGAACAAATTACGCAGGATACCTTGGGGGCTGACACTGATATTAAGTTATCAACACGGGCAGGTGGGGTGGGTTTTGTCATAATACCAATAAAGTTACATTTAGTTGGAAAACGTCGAAAGAATAATCAGAAATAATCAAGTCCATGAATTTAGCTGGTGTAATTGTGAAAATACAGTAGGTTCTTACAGATTTCGTGGTGAATTATTAGCTAAACCACTGGCAATGAGTTGGGTTGAATATAAAATTAAGGCCAAAGGCCATGCACTGGGACCTATGAGGTCATTCAGCGCTGGAATGGAAATTGACATTAAAAGGTTTGAAAGGTGTAACAGGAGGAAAACCTCGCTGTTGCACTATGAATCAAGTATTATGAGAAGGTGGAAGGTAAGATGAAGAAAAAGAATATGAAAAGAGGTACAGTAAAAGGAAAGAAAGTGGTTCCAGCTAGGGGCCGAATGCACGCTCCAAAGAACCTAAAGTAATATCTACAGTGCACCGCATGAGGTCCACTGGCGGCACTACCCCCCTACGGAGACTGTCCCTGAGTGTCCGTTTGTTTATGTCTCGTCTCCAAGGGATAAAATGAAGAGAATCGGCTACGGAAAAGAACCGGGTGTTTCAATGTGAGTTGAAATAATGGGAAAAATTCCTGTAACATCTAAAACGCTAATACAAAGATAAGATGACTCTTAAATGAACTGTGTCAGGAGACCATTACACTGAAATGTAACATTTAAGATTACTGGAAATAACAGCGTACATGCTTAGGAGTATCGAGAACAGCAAAAATAGCTTCGGTTACCCTGGAGACGAAGAAGAAGGAGAGAAGGAAAAGAGAAAATCTGGGAATCACTGGCGTATTAGGAGTGCCTGAGGAAATCTGGGGATCAGATTTGGTATTAGGACTGGCAGAAAGAAATGGATCTCGAAGGATGACCGAAGAGTTCCAAATAACAGCCAGAGAAAAGGAGCAAGTGAACAAAGGCCGAATGATCTGGGTGCTCGCCAATGGTCCGAAATAGGGCATGACAGTGAATGCCCTAACGATCCCGGAGACCAACACCTGAATACACTAAGCATGCACATCATTAGTCACAAAGAGGTATTTGAGAATGTCGGCCAAGGATGGCGCAGAAAGGTTCCAACTACTTCAGGGAAAATAAAGAAAATTTCACAAGGCCGAAGACACTGCATTAACAAAGACGGGGCGATAAAAGATCGCCACCCACACACACAAGCGCATGAGAGAGAGAGAGAGAGAGAGAGAAAGAGAGAGAGAGAGAGAGAGAGAGAGAGAGAATGTCATGCCACCCAATAAGAAAAAGTGGAACAGCAACTGAACATGAGCAGGTTCATTTTAAGAGAACGTGAGACCGGTGGAAATGCTATCACAACGTGTAGGAACGCATTTTAAGTGTCCTTTTGTATTGAAATGAGAAAAGCTGTGTCTGTGGGCTACGTGTACATAAAAAATGAAAACGCTAATAATGACAGCCATAATAAAAGGAAGGTGGTGAAATTAATTGGAAAAATAAGAAATAATTAATAATAACTAGCCAAGGCAACAAACAATTAATAAAAACAAAAAAACCTGCTTGAAAGAATTAGGAACTTTATCGAATAACGTGCAAAAGAGACAAGCGGTAATAGAAAGGAATAAATATGTATCTAATTGGGAAGAAGTCCATGATAATGATAATAATGACAGATTAAAGAGAAAGAAAAGGAACTTTCCCCTCAGAATATCGAACGACTTCCTGGGGATCTGTTGGGAATAAAATAAGGTCGTCAGGACTCGTCAGAAGACCGTGCGCACTCACCACTTCGGGTACGCTAAGCGGTTTTGTATGTACGAACCCACATATATAACAGTTCCGTAAAATGCTAGTTTTTCTTATATATATATATATTTATATATATTTATATATATATAATATATATATATTTATAATATATATAATATATGAGAAAGAGACACACACACGGAGAGAGGTGAAAAGCAACGAAAATGACAATTTTTCCGTGTTATGCTCCGAATAATTTTTAAGCCATATATGGAAGGTATACGAATAAAATCGAGAGAGAGAGAGAGAGAGAGAGAGAGAGAGAGAGAATGATAAGAAGTAAAGGGAGGGGGTTGGAAGAAAGTGAGCGGGGTTAGATCTGAGCCAGAATTACAACGGTGGTCATATATGGAAGCGGACGTTTTGACACACTAATAACTTAGTATGGAAATGGTGTGGAGAATAGAGGAGAGGAGAGGAGAGAGAGGAGGGAAGGGGCCGAGGCCGAGGTAGTCGTAGCAGTGATAGGAAGGGGCGGGGAGGGAGGTGAGACTACCAACGAATAGTAGGTGAGAGAGAGAGAGAGAGAGAGAGAGAGAGAGAGAGAGAGAGGGCCAAAATGAATTTGAGTGGGCCAGGGGTGCTAGACCAGGGGTTGGGTGGACGGGTAGCTCGGATCAATAGGGTGGCTGGCAGTGTGTGCTGGGGGGGCTGGAGTTGGAGAAGAGGTGGGAGAGTGATGGTGAGGGAGAGGGGGCGGGGGAGGGTCTAGCCCGCGCCCCACAACGTATTAAAGAGACGCGACTATTCTGCCGACACTGGGGAGGGGAACGCCGCCCCCTCCTCCCGCTACAACTACCACCACCGCCGCTACCATTCCAGACATTACCCCTTCCTTCCCCTCGGCTCCTCTGCCCCACAAACTCTATCGGGGGCCCTACCTACCTACCCACCTACCCACCCTTCCGTCACATTCACCTTCACAATCTCCTCTAACCCCCAACCATCAACAAACTCTCCACATGCGATTATGACCCCCATATTCTCATTACTTTCATCACTATCAAAGTCATGCACGGCACTGAGAGAGAGAGAGAGAGAGAGAGAGAGAGTCGTGGTGCCATAAAGCCGTGGCAATGCCATGAAAGAAAGTAGCGATGGGAGAAAGATAAAATGGCAGCGTAAATCGAAGGTTTTTTATCGCCTAAATTAACCCGTCAATAACCTCGAAATCATTTATTTCTAATGAGTTTCTTCGAGTAACTAACTCGTCACGGGACGCTACAAGCGAGTAAGCAGTTCGGACGGACAGACGGTATCAGTCGTCAGCTTTGCTGCAAAAAGGTTCTCTTGTCAGGAACAGAGTTCTTCTCTCGTTTGGCTGCACGAGACCAGAGGTCTACATGGGGCGTCTTACTCCTTTAAAACCCTTAATATACTTATGGCCGCCTGAGGGAAAGGGCCCGTGCTATCATGAGGCTACCTTACTATGAACCAAACAAGTGCTAACCACCTGGTATGAACATTTATGACTTTTGTGTCATCTGCTCATGAAAATCAGCCACTTTTAGCTCAAGTAACAAAAAGCTCCCTGACAACGTACACTTCACTGTTTAGTTTTTTGGTTTTCTGCGTTTATTAGGAAACAAGCACACAATTAATTCCAACATGTGAACATGAATCGAGAAATAATGTTGCCTTAATTTGGCGAATTCCAATGCAACTCCAATCTATTATACTATGCTACCTTAAGTTAAATACTCACTCCTAGAAAGAAATAAGCATTTTACATAAGTGTCTGTTGTATAAGCAGTAAGCATGATTACTCTCACGCAATTGCCGCTCCGTATGAATCGAAAGAAACATTCGGCCACCACTACACTCTAAACTAAAGGGCAGCCTAAGGATTCAACGTTCTCTCCTTCTTACGTCTGCCTCTCAGTGATTGCAGTATTCTGTGGTGCTACTTGTGATTGCTAGGAATATCTCGAGGCCAAATTTAGGTGCCAACGTCCTCAATCCTTCCCACATCAAGGGTCTCCGTGCAGTGGCCTTCACATGTCATGGGTTTGACCTCCCATACTGATGGAACATTCGAACATACTTTTCTCCGATTATTTACTTTTCTCTCAGTAATGGTTTGGTTATTTGTTATTACTATACTTTAGTTTGTTTTACATGTGGCTTTACTTGTTACGTTATCAGATATGAAACTTAATTTATTGTTAAGTAAATTGAAATTTCCTCTGTTCTACTCTTGTATAGCTTTGGTTCTTTCTTTTTTTACTTATCAACAGCTGCTCTGGAATAATAATTAATCATTAATAAAAAATACAACCATCGGAATATTTTTCCTAATTGTGCATCACAGTCAGTTTACAGGTGATGAACGCAACTTTTAATTACGTATAAAACACTGATAGAGTAATAACCTTCAAATTTAGATTTAAGAATGGAGGATGACGGTACTTTAATCCCTGATTCGGGACACTCTAATAAGTGCCTGTAATCGGGACTTTGGGTTTCGATCCTCTTTTATGTTACCTTCACTGCTAGCGGTAAAGGTACAGTAGCAATACCAGCAATATGGAGTCTGAGCGCTTAATCGACTGCCTGCCGAGGTTTCGCTCGCTTACCAACTAAATCACTGTCACGCATTTTTATTAATGAATTCATAGGAAAATTATCTCCTGGGTATTTTAAACAGACTCCCACTAAAGCATCTTCCGTATATGCTATATAACTTCACTATGAAACTATTCATTAGTTCTTAGCACAACCAATCTGCACGCTGCCCACTACGAACATTTGACACGAGTGTCATCTGAATAAGCAGTCCTTTCAACAGTTCTCTTTCGGAGCACTTTATATAATGGCCTGTTACGACTTCCTTGAGAGAGTGTGACTGGATGTGCCACTCCCGAAACATTTCCCGAGACCATTTTCTTCTCAAACCTTTCTCAGCTGTCCCTGGATGCAACTTAATCTCACCAGACTTTCGAGCAGATTTACTAGAGAATACATCTTCAATAATCGAGTATCGATCACTTGTACATCTGATTCTTTTAATTCCGGCAGACTTGTACCAAGAATGATCCATGTCTATAAGCACTACAATACAATTAGCCATGACTTCATAAATAAAAAATAAAAAAGTTCCATCCCTTCAATTCGAGAACTTTCATTAAAATCCTATTTAAAAACAACTGTTGAAAGGAAAATATTGCTAACTAACTGACATATGAATATTAATTGAAACATTTGACAATAAAAATGTCATTTAAAATGGTTAATTCGACACTAATTTGCGAAATTCATACCCCCTAACTATGAGAATTTTAAGCGAGTTTTTCGTCTAACATTGTCAGAACTATTTAATATATCTATTTATTTATTTATCTATCTATCTACCTAACTATCCATCTATATGTATATGTCTGTATATATATATATATATATATATATATATATTATATATATATATATATATATATATATATATATATGATATTATATATATAGATGAAGTTTTGTTCTTTGTACATCGGTGACTATTATTCAGTTTCATATTCCTTGGGTGGAGTATATTCCTAAGTATGGCGAGTTCGATACTAAGTTTTGTGGCTTACTACATACATAAATAAATACATACATATATATATATATATATATATATATATATATATATATATATATATATATATATATATATGTGTGTGTGTGTGTGTGTGTGTGTGTGTTGTGGTGTGTGTGTGTATGTATGTATTTGTGTGTGTGCGCGCGCGTCACAATGGGAGTTATCCGGTTTTCAATCACAGTAAGAACGACAAAACTAATAATAGATGTTCTTTCCTCTACCTCAGAAACAACGATTGGGAGGTAAATCCAGTCTCCCTAGTAGAAGCGTACCATTAGCCACAAGGTCTCTTCTCCGTAGGCCCAGCGCCTGCATATGAAAGCTTATACTCGTTTCCGTCGACTGAAAAGGACTTCTATGTACTCACCTCGGACGAATTTCAAAATCACTCGCTTTCTAGGAATTTCGTCTGCACGCGATAATAAATTTATCTCGGAGGACATGAATTTACCTCTCGGTGATAAAGTCGTCTGAATTGTATTCGGAGTAGACTTACTTAAAGAGACCCTGCTGATGTTCAAAATGACCCTGAAATACTTTGCACTGGACCTCCGCAGAGGTGTCCTTCATTTAATCCTTTTTGTTAAGAAAATTAATGAGCTTCTTCGTGCTACGGCAATATGTGAACTACATGCGAGTCTTCTCTCCTGGTTCAGATATTTCAGCGCTCTCCTCCTGACCTGATATATGCCTCCTCTTTTCAAAGAAAATTCCTCCCCACCGTCCTTTCCATAAGAGATAAGAAAAGCCATTCTTATGGGTCTACTTTCTTACATAAAGGGTAGCATGGGGAACCAGTCTGTCTTCCAGACTAAATATGAAATTTATATCACAAATACTGATTTCAATCAAAGCAAACGAGCGAATCAGGTTCTTTTGGAAATTGGGAAAATGACAGAAAACCAAGAAAAAGTTTTGGGCAATCCTTATTCAATACTGGAGTCGAAGTTCCACACACTCCAACAATAACTGCAACCTTACAGTTTTTAAATTTCCTACTGTTCAGTCAGTAAATAATGTCAATCTACTGCTGATTGAAAAAACTTCTTGATGCCTTGCTCAGTTAAAATATCCTGTAAAATTCATCAAAGAACAAATTCACAATCTCGACAGACATTTTCCTTTATTTCATAAGGATTTTGTCAATCAATTTATTTCACCATATCGCTGACGCATCTCTATATCTATCCCTTCGTTATATATATATATATATATATTATATATATATATATATATATATATATATATATATATATATATATTATAACAACGAGGGAAACCTCTTATGCAACTCTCCTTTGAAGAACATTTTCAAAAGACCTTAAAATCATTTCATCTCACTATCAACCTTAACAATCGGTCAATGGAGAAAGTGCTTCTTCTATAAAGCTCTTGGTATTATTCCTTTGGTGGTCTTTCATTCCCTTGCCAGAATGTGCGACTGCGTTAAAACCGTTTTCCAGGTAACTAAACCGCCATTGGAGGCAAGATCTGTTCATCTAATAGCAGCAGGCATCCCTGGACCAGCGCTAAGGGAAGCACTAATCACGGGCGTCTGAAGAGTGCACCAGAGAAAGTTGGATGGACCACGTGGTGCCAGACAACCCACAAGGTCAGGACATACAACACGCAGTCAACAGTGACCCACGAGGTCGCGATAGAAAATGCAATACCTGGGAGAATGGGAAAATTAATCCAACAGAAGGCATGAAAGGCACTTGCACTACCTGCGCTTTGCAAGAGACACCACATATGCAGGTCCAACACACAAACACTGCCTCTTGAACTACACTCTCGACGAGCCTCCCCCAACCATGTGGCTGACTTCCCATCCAGTATCTATCCCAGTGCCAATTCCCCTATAACCAAACCCCCCCCCCCCATTCATTGATCAGTACATCTACAAGGACTCATCTCTCTGAAGTAAGGTAATATGTCTGGAATCTGATTTATACCAGTCACTTAGTTCTTTTTCTTTTGCTAAACCTTTTCCATTTTTCAAATGTAATTTTCATACAGACCTGACTTCGTTATTTCATGTGTTCGCAAAAGAATTCAACAGTGCTATATCTGAGGATCCCTTGGAACTATCAGCACGACCTTAAACCATTAGTTGTCCTTCTGTAAAGCTTTATTGCCGTGGTCATCCCACTGCAATTTAATTCATGGTGTCCTTGAATTGGAATACCCGACACCATAGTATCATCTTTCATCATAATTTTATGTTCCGGCAGCCACACATTTACCTGCCTAAATTCTTCCATCTTCTGACTTGTGTTAGTGTAACTATATGTGATTTTTAGTTAACCTAAGAGTTTATCTAAAATTCTCCTTTCTAGTAAGGCTCTCAGCTCATTATTTTCTCCTATGTGCTAACATCCCAGGAATTCTAGTTAGATGAGCATCATCCCATGTGGTAAGTTCCTTCCCATCATGTTAGAATATAAAATGGCAACCAATGCTCGAGACTGTAGTCTGCCTCATTGCAAGCCCAGCAAATAGCCTCACTAAGTGGGATACAAGACAAGAAACAAACTTTTTCGCGTAAATCTCCTAAATAAGCATACACTCGAACAGAGGTACTATTATTTTGTTCTTTTGTATCATTGCAATCATACATTGAAAATGGGATTTTTTTTATTAATTTTCTCAAAAAATTTAAAATCTTCACACGCATGTTGATGGAGCAATCTCAAAGCAAGAAAGTGTTGCCATTTTGAAACATGAAATTTTGCTGCTACCCCATGATAGACTATGCATAACTTAAATTGCTAGGTTTTAACCAGGATGTGAAGTGTTTAAAAAGTGTTAAAAGGGGAAAGTGCATTTAATCCCCCTCCCCCTTGTTCTGAACAATGTGCCATCCATTGTTTTAGCTAGGACACAAAGCATCTGGTAACCAAAATCAGGTACAAAAGGCGCTTCTTTCTTTCTCGCACACATAGTAACAAGCGCGCCAAATTTTTAATTAGACTCCTAAGAAACTTCACATCTGGTCTTTGAAATTTTACATGTACAAAGGTCATTTATACTTAGTCAAGTGAGCCATTTTGCAGTGTAAGTGTCATTTTCTTTAACCTTCCTAAGTTTGTGCATGCAAGCATTTTTTTCTGCGTTTCATACCTAAATCAGCTGAGAAGTGAGGGAAACTTTCCCAAACCTGCTTGCTGTTGTTTCATAAAAATTCGCGTGAGACTTCTCTCAGACACCCACATGGTCGGCACATGTGCCCCGCTACCGTTTACAATATTACCTTGTGACCTCTTAACGTAACATAAAATTCACATACTATTTTCATCACGTTTTAGTCAGGTCAACCTTGTTCTATAACGTAAAGTTCTTTGTACAAGTGTTCATTGCAAATAAATATCCTGTTGATGAAAGCTTTAAAGACAATACTCAATTTATATCAATTGCATTAAATCCAGACTGACCAATTTTATGTGCATCTCAGTGTATTTATAAATAACCAAAGTTGTTTCACATAAGCCTCCACCACTGTGCCCATCCTACATCTCTCTCACCCAAATCAAACTCCAGTAAGGCTTACACTAATCATTTTACAAATTTTGTATTACCAAACTGAACCGAGATACTCTAACCTATCCAGTATTGATGGCTACTACAAAACCCTTAACCTTAATCTCAATTCCCCGGCATGAGGCCCACACTACAAAGTGCCAAAAAACGTTCTCTCGAACAAACCAGAAGCCGTTCTCTCGAACAAGACCTTAAGAATTATCATACTTGATTCCCTGGAACAAGCCTACATCATGAGTGCCAAAATCTGTTCTACGAAAAAACCTTCAATCCTTGCACATGATCCACCCCCCACCCCTTGGACAAGCCCACACTACCTAGTGCCTCTCACCAGCTCTCTCGAAGAAACCCTTAAAATCAAGCCCAATTCCCCAGAATGAACCCCACACTATAAAGTACTGCAAACCTTCTCTTAGACAAACCTTTACCCTCAAGCTCGATTCCCTGGAATGAACCTCACACTACAAAGTGCCACAAAATGTTCTCTCGAACAAACCAGAAGCCATTCTCTGATATAGACCTTAAAAATTCACATGCTCAATTCCTCTGAGCCAGCCTGCATAAAGAGTGCCACAACCCATTCTACGGAATAAACCACAAATATTTGTGCTCAATCTCTCCCCCCCCCCCCTTCTCTGGGACAAACCTGCGCTACCCAGTGCCAGTCACCAGTTCTCCAGAATGAGCCTGCAATTAGTGCCAGTGCCACCTAACCAAATGGGCACTCCCCTTTACTATTGATGCCACGTACTGGTCCACTCCATTTCATAATCCCACCCTGCCAAAAAAGTGCCAAAACAGCAATCCCTACTGCACAACTTGCACCGTGTCCCTTAGCATTGAGTGCTACCAGCTTATCCTTCGCCTTACTTGGAGCATAATCTTACAACAAGCAGTAGCAACATGTCTATGCACACTGAAGATTACAAAACCTTCTTAGCATTTGGGAAGGAGCTGGCCTTTAGAGGAGAGCAACTGAGCAACTGGGTCAATGACTGGGTAGCTGCTGTAACAAAGGGAAGGGAAGCAAAGGTGAAATTAAAAAGACAGGAAAAAGAAGAGGAGGAAAGAGTAGCAAGGAAGGAAAAAAGAAAGAGGAAAAAGAGGAGGAGGAAAGAGAAGCAAGGAAGGAAAAAAAGAGAGACAGGGAAAAGAGAGAGAAAAAAGAAAGACAAGAAAAGGAAAAGGAAAGAAAAGAGAGGGAACTAGAGAGATCTCACAAGCTTGTCCTCACCCAACAGAGGGCTGAGAGCCCTGCTCCGCCTTCTCTCCAGTCCACTCTCAATAGTGTCAGATCTCCAATCCCAAAATAGAATGACAGCAAAACTGAGGCCTGGTTCGACCACATAGAATGGGTTTTCTCCACCTACACGCCCACTCCTGCAGAAGTTTCTTTAATACAGGGAAAACACATGGGGGGAGAGGGCGCAGCTGCCTCCTGCTCCCTTACCTTGGACGATCAAGGGAAATTTAAGAAGGCCCATAAGTCCGTCAACTAAGGCCTATGAGATTACCACCAAATGCTGTAGACTGTATTGGTGAGGACAGTCCAAGGAAGTGGATCAAACCTGGACTGAATGGGCATGACATAAAACCTGAGCTGTCAAGGATTGGGTAGAAGCCCTAGGCATCACAACCTTCAAGGCCCTGCTCGAGTGCATAATGAGAGAGAGAGAGAGAGAGAGAGAGTCCCCAATACCATCCTTCAGCAAGCTGCTTGGGACAAAAGATAAGTCTCCTTCTCATACCTCTGGACCAACTCAGCCTAAATAATGGGTATCCTCCAAAGAAACCTGTGTGTTGCTATTGTAAAGTCAGGCACCTCACCAAACAGCCGAAGCCTCCCACTAGTTCCAACACCCAACTGAGGCACAACTGGCTCTTGGATGAACAACAATTGGCCTGCTCCCTCCACGGGGCTGGGGCACGAAAGGACCTTAGTAAAATGCTTGCAAGGATTGTGGCCAGAAGGGTCACATATCCACAAAATGGAGACACTGTTCAAAATACAATGCACCCAAAGCAGTCCACACCGCTGTCAGTTCCCAATAACCTGCTGAGTGGATGGTCTTCGACAACGTGGCCATAGCGCCCCTTGTTGGCTCCACTCCACCTTGAACACTGCCAAACATTATTGACATCATGTCAGAAGTAACCCTTATCACTCAGGAGCAAGTAACTCTCGATGCCACCATCCATGAGGACAATTTATTTGCTGGTCAACAATGATGTGAAAGACCTCCCTATCATTCGTCTATGGGTCACCACAGGAGGATTCCTCCCACGATAGGGAACACCTCTTCGGAGTCATCCAGTCCCCAGTGACTGGACACCCCTTCTCTTGGGCCAAGATCTCGTACAGTGGAGGGACACCATATCTCTGCACTGCATGATTGCCGTAGTCCCTGACAAACCGGAATAGGAGGCACCTCTCACCGGCACCGATCCGCTACTTACTAATCTTACCTTGGCAGAAGTACCATGGCTGCAGGAACAGCCTGGCACCCCAGTTGGCCACTCTGACTCCACACCTGTGACCACACTTCTCATCATGGGGGTGAAGGCCTCCCTTCCTACCTTAAGCAGGGTGATAGAAGAGATAAAAGATCTTGTAAAGGATGACTTCCTCCTAAAGGACAAGGTATGTTACAAAGTAACTTGGGGATGATATGAGCCTGCTCAGGTCATCCACTAACTTGTCCCTACAGCAAAACCTCCTCAAATTTGTGCATGACAGCATCGGGGCATTTCGGTGTCACCCGGACCACTTGAGCTGTCAAAGTAAGATTCTACTGGCCAGGTCTACATAAAGCCATCAAGACCTTCATAACCTCATACCCCAACTATCAAATCACAGGAAACTCAAATGAAGTAATATCCAAGGCTCCTATCAAGAACATTCCCTTTGTCGGCGTCCCCTTCCAGGACGTTGTCATTGATTATTATACGCCCCAGGGATGTATAAAAAACAAGATGGATTATAACCACCGCCTTACCATCACAGATTTACAAGATACCCAGAGGTTATCCCATCAGGTGTTAGAGATCCTAGAACGCCATAAAGGCCCTCATACAATTTTTCTGTTGATTCAGTTTCCCCTGCCACAATCCAAAGTTATCAAGGGGGACACTTCATGTCTAAAGAATTCAGCAACAGCATGGCAAGCCATGATATAAACCATATTCACTCCGGTCCTTATCATCCAGAAAGCCAAGGAATAGTGGAGAGATTCCACCAAACCCTCAGCTCTACTTTAGCCAAATTCGAAAATAAAGGAACAGCAACCTCGGAGAAGAACCTACCCTATGCTCTCTTTGCTATCTGCCAGGCCTTGCAAGACCCTAAGGTACAGCCGCTTCGAACTTCTCTACACTCACTCCACCTGTGGGCCCCCTGACAAAAGATACAAGGCCTGGGCCGAACTGACCAGGGTGGACTGGGTGAAGGACCTGCCCAACATCCAGTGGAACCTTTGGGCCACATGGGCAGTTGCTCAGGCCATAGACGCAGCCACACAAAATAGCAAGAAATAGATCCTTTAATACAACGGGACAGATCCTAGTACTCTGGACAGGAGTTACTCGCCCCCTCAGAACTTGGTTCATGGGCCCCCAGTGGGACTCTGAACTACCTCGTAGACTGCAGGCGGTAGCATGCTAAATGGCTACACATTATTTGTTAAAGCCCTAACCTGATCCCGGGGCCATCATGGGCACTATCACCATGACGTCGCCCCTTCAATGAATTCCAAAGTCCTACTCAACCTCGAGATCATTAATGCAGGACTCAACAATCACCAGCGTCAGGACACATAACCACTGTTCAGTGCACACCTGTAGTTAACCCAGGACCACCTCAGCTGCACCAATGTCCTGGAGCATACTATACACATGCATGAAGGTGTCACTCCTATCACCCAAGGTTATTACAGTGTCAATCCACAGAAAGCAAAGAGGATCATGGAGCAAATGCAACTCCATCTCGACCTCAGCCTCACTGAGGACAGCCACAGTGAGCGGTCCTCCCAAGTAGCCTTGGTCCCTAAGGAAGGAGGGGGAGATAGATTGTACAACCAAACCTGACTGAACCAAAGTCCTTCCCGTGAACTGAGGCCTGCTTAGACAGCCTGGGCAGTGCCCCCTATTTGAGCAAGATCTATCTAGAAATGGGATAATGGGAGGTGCACCTCTCAGAGGAGTTACACCGTCTGATTGCCTTCACCCCACCCACTAGCCTCTATCAAAGTAGGGTGATGCCCTTTGGTTTAAAGAATGCACCTGGCTGCTCCAGAGGCTAATGAATAAGATCCAGGCAGGTATAAAGAACTGTGTAGTATATGTAGACGATATAGTTACCAACACCCACTCATAGGAGGAATGCCTACAGATCCTTGACCAAATCATTGCTGTCCTACAAAACGCCACTCTTGTTATCAACCTAAAGAAGAGCCACTTCAGGGTGGCTGAGATCACATATCACAGTTACTGAGTAGGAAACAGTAGACTGATGCCAAAGGATGCCAAAGTCTGAGCCATTTGGGAGGTATGCCATACCCAAGGACCAAGCAGGAAGCTCAGTGCTTCATAGGGATGGCCCAGTACTTTTGATGTTTCATTCCCAACTTTGCTGATGCAGCTGCCCCTATAACTAACGTCTTTCAAAAACAACTGTTCCGTTGTACACTTGAGTGTGAGCTGGTATATGACCACCTCAAGGCAGGGCACGTCATAGTTGGGTGTATACCCAACTACGACCGGTCCTTCTACATGGTAGTTGATGCCAGTGACATCAGCATTAGGGCCAAGGATCCCTTGGCGTCATTAGTGCATCCTCGAACCATTAGTTGCGCCAATTTAAGTAATTGCA
The DNA here is from genome assembly GCF_015104395.2 of Macrobrachium nipponense. Lineage (NCBI taxonomy): Eukaryota > Metazoa > Arthropoda > Malacostraca > Decapoda > Palaemonidae > Macrobrachium > Macrobrachium nipponense. The sequence continues at coordinate 39,840,931 of NC_061108.1, forward strand.
TGCATTCTCCAATGCAGATAGAGTTTTCTTGCTTTGGAACCTCTGCTTCGATTGTGTTTTACAGTCGTGGTCAACCCACCGAATTAAATTCTCCCCTTGAAGTGGAATCCCATGTACCTTAGTACAATTTTTCATCATAATTTCATATTCCAGCAGGCCCCCTTTTACCTGCTCTAAATTCCCCCATCTTCTAATTTGTGTTACTGTAACTATATGTGATTTTTTTGTTAATCTAAAACTATCTCAAATTTTCCTTTCTACCAAGGAGGAATAACTGGAATTGTTCTGTTTCTTGTGATGGTTACAGAAGAAAAGATCTTAAGTATTTATAATACAGGAAACTAGAAAAATTCTTGTCATGATAACATGCTCTAGCATACATTACCAACTGACCTGAATGCTTTGAATTCAATAATAGGAAAGTTATCACTATCTGTTGAATTTTTTGCCTAATTTCAGAAAAGCATTTATCCTTTTGAAAACTGAATGATAAGAGAGTATTAGTTCAATAGAAGATGTGTGCCCCAAACAGCGTTTGTATAAGTTACTCAATAATAATAATACTCAACAGTGATGATGGCCGAGTCTGCAAAACTGTTTCGGTTGACCCGCTAAAATCAAAGAAATTATCATTCTTCGGAAACTAGAAGAATAAAAAGCAAGCAGTGATTCTTTAATCCACACGAATGTTTTTCACAAAATGATCTCCGGGGTTCACTTCTCCCCCATCATGACCTTACCGTCGTGACAGGCGTAACTTTTTCCATGATATTTGTTCAAAGGCTTCAAAGGTAAAAAGATGAATGATGACCCATCGCCTAAGAATATGCAAATTGTTCAGAAAAATTAAAATACTTCACTCGTTATCTCAGCAGATAAATGAATCAAAAAGACCTCATTATAAGAATGCTACTAAGACTTGAATTCAACGATTGATAAAGGAACCCAGCTGCCACTCAAGGCATGGCTTACAGCAGAAATATGCCGAGTAGCCAGCCTAAGCATGAGATAAAGGAAAGTTGCTTCAGGAAAAGCAAGAGACTTATAAGCAACAAGTCGACTTTTCTGCATAAGCATACACAACATCTTTACCATAGTGTCCTCCATTCTCTTAACTTGGTCAAACCACATCATAACATTGAGTCATCTCTTCACCTCCCTAAATGCTAAAATTTCAACCATTGGCATCCGCATTTTTATACGTCACTCTCTCTCTTATTTTGCTTATGCTATGCAAACGCACTTTCTCAAAAGCGCCTAACATTTCCATCTTTATTTGCATTTCACCATCTCATATACTTCACTTATCATTTTATAACTCACAAAGGAAACATGTTGATGAACTTAATTATAGTTTCAGTCACTACCTTTAGGAAAACCTGTACATCACAATGCTATTTAGAAACATTGATTACATTTCTACTTGTATAGAAACATCCTTTCTTTTTCTTTTAAAAAATGTGAATCAAGGAATTCCATGGAAAAATGTTTCCAAACTATTTATATAAGAAAAATAATGAATTCCTCTAGTCATTTCCATATTATTCACGTCAACCCAAGACAAATCCTGGTTACATGGAATGTTCGAATAAACCCTCTGGGGATAGGGCTTAATGTTTAAACACGAGGGAAGCCAGTGTGTTGCATTTGTGATTAGTGTATTGAATCCACATGTATATATTCATATTGGCAAGTAGACTCGGTAAACAATACATAAATATAGATGTGCAGTATCAACAGAGATGAGTACAAGATGCAGTAATGATAAACTTGCACCCCTTTAAGGTTTATTTATTTGTGGGGGGGGGGGTGGAGAGAAATAAAGGTTTCAAGTTTATGCCGCTCTTTATTTTCCTTACTTCTTAATTCTATTTCTTATGCTCTACTGAAAGGTAGTTTTCACATGGCACTTCATGAGAAATGCCTGCCAATCTTAACACGTGTTTGGAGAGTGATATCTGAGGTGGTTAAATATGGGGCGATCGTGTACCACCACCCGACAACCATACTTGTAGCTTCAAGCTCTGTCCCGGTCCTCATCATATCATCCCCGCCTCCTACGACGCGCAACGCGAAAGGGACTTGGCGAAAGTCCACCTCTGAAGTCTTCCCTATGCTGTATCTTCCTCGAATCTCCACTCATCTACAGCCTTCTGTCTGATATTTGTTTCCAAGTAGGTCTGGGACTTTCTAACTCTTTGGTGCCGACAACAGCCCTGCTGAAACTATTCATACTATCCTGGCATGGATTGTGAGAAAGAAATGTTCAAGCTATCTCCATCTTCCCCTGATCAATATCTGATTTATACGGCACTTTTGTATTTTCCCTTATAATATCAATCTTAACATTATCCTCCATCCGACTCCTAATGTTCTTTAATCTAAAAACAAAAATTTTTTTTTCTTATAATTTCAGTACAGTAAGATGATGCACGTCCGTATGGCAATCCAGGTCGTTAACACAATTTTACTCTCGCCTCATGACGAAAATCCTAAGTGCAGTGGTTTCCTATTTTGTAACAATTTTAATTCTTAATTAGATCACAGTCGAAAGAGTTCCTGCTCGACCATCCATAAGCTTGACTTCAATAAAGTACTCTTATAGCAGTTCCCAATCTCATTCTTTTCTTCGAGTACGTTCGTCCTTACTCTCTCTTATGGCGTCTGAAACAAAGGCGCCCCGAGTCAAACTGTCCAGTTCTACAAGGCTCCTTTTCTTTTCATAATATGTGTAACAGTCGTCCAGATATTTGAAGAGCTTATAGTGGCTGCGATGTTACCTTAAGGAGTCATACTCTCCTTTCTCAACTTTTCAAAATACTCACTCGCTGCTCTAATTTGCATATAACTTCAGATGCAGTTAATTCTACTTATAACTATTCTTGGCCGTATTTTGCCATTTCGTTACACATGGACGTTTTCTTTCGATGAAGCTGTTACCAAACTCTGTGGTCTTGTATATTTGCTTCCAAATAAAGTACACTTACTTAGAAGATAACAGCAGCCGCAAAAACAATAGTAAAGAAAATGTACAGTGATGCTCAAATCTCATGCGACATGACTCCTAAAATTTCGTTCAAAATTCACTAACTGGCAACTAGCATGCTCCATATTTATCTTTTATTTCAATGCGAAAACGCAAGTATCGCATACACTAAGGCCATAATATGTTTCATAAGAGTGAAATCTGTCATATATTTATAAATTGAAAGAAAATGTCACGTGTAGCCAAATTTCAGAAAAACCCTTACGAAACATTTTCAAAACCTTCGTTCACTCATTGCTTAAGCATTTGACCAAAACGAAGTCGCCATCAAACCTCAGTTCAAATGTTAAATAAATTTTTAAAAAATACTAAAAAAATTGTCGTAACATTAATAATGCTTCCAAAGCAAACATAAAATTTGAAATAGTCCTATTTTGATTGTTTTTTACTCAACGCTGGAAAAATGTAAATATGTATATACAAAAGTAGAATGCGCCTACCGATATCAA
>NC_061108.1:39844925-39852425 GCF_015104395.2 Macrobrachium nipponense
TACCGATATCAACGTGTGAGGGGAGCATGAGTGACATATCAGTGTCGGTGCAACAACAACCACCTGGTATATAAGTAGGTCTACAATGAATAGCGACCATTAAATTATCTTGAAAACATTTACTTTGTGTTAAAGGAATATTTAGATTTCATACATAATTATTTGTTATCTTTCTTAATTATTTCAAAACTGATAGCATACTAGCAAATATTCGCCTATTTGTCAAAGCCAAGATATTATTCCTAGGCCTAGGTGTTAGATTTCTTTACTTTACTTTAACATTCACATCTCTATATTAACAATTTCTGGCCAGAAAGGCAAATGAGGTTATCTACACTTCTTGCACTTCAAGTTACCTTATGAAAGAATAAACTTATACATCAAAAGCGAGCAGAAGGACTTTTAATTAGGAAATAATATTGTAAACCAGTTGAAAACAAGTGTTCCATATGCCTTGATAGTAATACTTATGATATTTCGATTAATAGCCATCTTCTCCATATAACCAAAATCATCATCATCTTTTATGCCTCAAAGAACAGGTAATCTTATATAAATAAAAACATTAGTAAAGATACATCTCAGAAAGCTTAGATTATTTTTCTAGGCCTATAAATCATTTTGCAACATACAGGCAGCTTAAACACAGCATGAAACTTCAACTTTCAAAGAAAACTGGTTGTAATTCATATTCCCCAAAGAACAGGTGATCTCTACAAATAAATCATTAGTAACAGATTACATCTCAGATGGCTTAGATTATTTTTTCAGGCCTATAAAACATTTTCCAACATACAGGCAGCTTAAACGCAGCCGAAATCTTCAACATTCAAATAAAACTTGTTTTAATTCATATTCCTACATTGAAATTGTTGTTATGACTGTTGAGCTTATTAGGTATACTGTCATAATGCTGCAGACATGGTTATGTTGACCAGTCCGAGGAGCATGTTAAGTGTGCTTTCATTGCTGGCACCGCTAACCTTATCACACCACACTTGAACTGAGCATGTAAAGATGAAAAAAATTAAAAAATCAATTAAAATCACACAAATTAAGAATTATACCAATGCATAAAAGGGATCATATCTATTTAACCATAAGGAAAATAAGGCTAGCTGTGAATTCGCAAAGTTTTCGACATGAACGAGATTACAACTAAAAAAAGAAAAGAAAAAAATAGCACTACTTGGCAACATCACGTTGCGTCTGAGAATATGGACGATACAAAAAGAATCATGTCGCATGAGATTTGAGCCCCACTGTACAGTAAGTTCCAGAAGTGAAGCGACAAATCTCAGAATTGATCGTACTTCTATAGAAACTCATGGGGTTGCCAGTTAGTATATTTTATTCCAAATATTGCCATCCTATTTATCTGATAATACGTATCAGTGATTAACTGTATAAGCGCACAAAAGATAATTTCCCAGTGAATGATCAATGTTAGTTCAGTAATTTGTTTATTATTAATAAAAAAAAAAAAAGAATTTCCCCCAAAGAAACGTCTGCGGCTTCCAAAGTGTGATATGAAGTGGTCACCATAGAGTGGCAGCAGGAACCTGTGCACAAGCATTGGCCTAATATTTGTAAATTAACTTTCTACTTTTATAGCGTTATATCGAAAGTTATTATGATTTCTTTGACAAAGCACAGAGAAGTTTAGCATCTGATTAAATGAAATATAAATAAGACAAGTTGGTGTAAAAAAAAAAACAAAAAAAAAAAAAAAAAAAAAAAAACGAAATCCAAGTTATGTGCGCGTTGTAGCGTTGGTTACATGGTTGGGCCTATTTCAAGAATCAAGGAAATAAATATCATTTTTCCAGCTTGTTAGTTTTATAATTTCATGGAATTTCTCGATTGTGCAAATTTTTGCATGCGGAATTGCGTTCAGGGTCGCACCAAACAAGTATTTTCGTAGGTTTCCACTTTTTTTTTTTCAGTGCATAAGTGAGACCATTCTTGTCCCATACGATCCGGAGAGTGATATGCTTGGCGAGCATTAGATTTTAATTCGAGTATCCCCTGTTATGCTCTCTCTCTCTCTCTCTCTCTCTCTCTCTCTCTCTCTTTCTCTCAGGTCGTTTTTATCTATCAGGAATAACCAGAGGTCTGTTTTAAGAATCAAGCACTAGGCCTATGGTCATGCTCGGGTGCTTCTTTATATATATATCTATATATATATATATATATATATTATATATATAATATATATATATGTATGTATGTATATATGTATATATGTATATATGTATATATATATATATATATCCCCAAAAAAACTCATAAATTTCTGTATGCAATAATACTTGACTGGATCGAACTGATTACTGGTTGTCAGTGGAAATATGAATTTGGGTGATATAACTCCCTTATGATACGCCCACTTACGCAAATTCAGTCTTTAAATTTCACGGTTGGGGTATGATTCGAAGATTTGAGGTAATAGGTTGAAGTGAAAAAGGTGGAGTTAGTATTGTGGGTAGAGGTAGAGGTAGAGGGGGGAAGGGGTGGTTGGGGTCTGTCGTCTCCCTACTTAACCAGATGGTGATTTTACGGGTGTTCTGGTTGCTTGCGACCGACTTTCTAATTTTTTATATAGCGAGTCTGTTTCCCAGGTGCAAGGACATGTCCTGGTGTCGGTCCTGATGGTTCTATCTTTGCCTAAATAACAGAGTGGCCCTGCATTGTGAGCCTTGCAATGCCCGGAACTAGGCCTAGTCACCTGAAGGTAGCAGCAGAGATTAGAGCCTTTCTCGAAGATGGTGTTTTATGCTCGGTCCTAGAAGCAAGAATCAGAACTACCAACCACCCCTAACTTCTAATTGAATCTAGGTGCATTCATGGTTGATTATGTTTATGTCGCAGAGATTTTCCCTTCACATTCTATTATTAATACTTGCATGGTTTTATGCATCTTCGCTAAAATAATTGATAATACACTATAATATTAAATATTTGTTTCCACATTGCTCGGAATATACATTGGTAATGTTGGTAATCCTGTGTTGAACGAGAATTTCAAATTGTTTCGTTCCTATAGTTTGAAGTAATTGCTATGCTTTAAAGTAATTACTATTACCGTAATTTTTTCTTATGATTGTTATAAATATCATAGATTTGATATTTGTGCATCATATGTTAGCTTTATTTTGCTTGATAGAGCTTTCACTGTAGAAAAAAATATATATTTTTCAGCTACGAGTTGTAGTTGCCAGTTAGTGAATTTCGAACGAAATTCTCTGAAATTTGTCGCTTCAGTTTTGGAACTTACTGTACATCAAGGTATATCTGATGTACAGAGAACCCTCTACCTTGGGCCCTGACCTGCTATCTCCTCCTGCTTATATCTCCTCGTCTAAAGAACCAATAGGTGCATCAAGAATCGAAAGCATATTAGAAGAAAGTAACCGAGCTATTTCTCTGTTATTACACCTTCTGGCCCGGTAAGGATTTCGGATGTTTAAGAGTTCGAGCGTTACAAAATACATATTTTGGCATTTAACAGGAAAAAAATTGGAATGTACGAAGTAATATTGGATACATCAACCAATATGTGATTACGAAAAAAATGAGTCGGTATCGCCGTAATACTGGAAATCCATTACGAAAAGCGAGAAAGTGTTGTCTCCGTTCCAGAGGATTTACATATTAGGACAAAAAATCGTTTCTGTACCAACTAACAAATAAGTATACGCAAAATAATTTAGTATTGATAGGCCACTAGGACGAATCTCGAATACTTCAATCGAGGAAAACAGAGACAACATAAGGGGGAATACATTTAGACCCTTACTACTAATAAACATCTTTACCTAAAAATAAATTCAAATTTTACTATATATGCTTGATGACTAAGTAAAAGAAAATAAAAGTTAAAAAGTACAAAAACTTCACAGCTTCAAAGGCCAGAAAACTTCGTTTCGCACTTTCGTGCAGAAAATTCCATAAACAAATGAAAATAAACAGGTAAAATCTTTTTCCGACACAAACGACTGAACCACGTGAAAGCATTGTGTGCGCGCGCGCATTATCTGCGTCTGCCTTTTCCTTCTGTTGGACGTCGCGTCAAGAGTGCGTAAGCTTGACATATCTCCATTACTATTACGGGATGAGGATACTAGTAATAGTCTCAAGCCCTTCTTCTCCTGAAAGAAATGATGGATACTAAAATCCAAAGCCCATTCGTCCACCTTCTTCCTTCGCAGCTCACGGTTCATCAATTACTCCTTTCGATATTCCTAACTGTTCCAAAAGACTGACATGAGGGTGCTGTATCTTTCAAATGACTTCACTTTCCTTATAATGATTACTTTTAGTCTTCACTGATGTCTCTTCTTTAACATACATTTGTAATTTGCATTACGGTCTATATTTAACAAGGACATCTTCAGGTACCTCTCATTTTACGGGACTGTGATACGAACAAGAACATATTGCATTACCTTGCGAGAAGCTGGTTTTGCCTTAATTAAACAATATACCTGTACTTCTGATCCTCTTGGTTTCATGGAATTCAATGACACGTACTGCGTAAAGTCCAGAATCTGGGGATGAATCCTTTTCATGTTTATTGGCATCAGTCTTTAGTCTTATTAAGGCCTGTTTTTTTTTCTTTTTCATCTGGATTCCCACCAATATCGTCCAAACGTACGTTTCCTGGATATGACTGCTTATGGCCTTCACGAGCGAGCTGACTTCGTCATCACCTGCTGCTTAGTGTCCATCGTTTACATGTTTTCCGATTACCAGTGAGGATACAGTCAAATTCAAGAGCAAATGTTAGACTATGGAATGAAGTCCATTAAACGTTGTCCTACGTACATTTTTTCTTTTTTTCTTACTGTACCAAGTAGGATTTTGATTTTCTTCATGCTTAATTTATTTCAAGAGAAATGTATAAAAAAAACTCAAACCATGGAAAAAATTATCAATTTATTCGCAACTAGTTCCCCCTCTTCCTAACAACTGAGCAAAACTAACCTCATGTGCCATAAGTTACCATTCGCCCGGTGGTGAACACTTTTAGTGTTAGCAAGCCTTCAACTATAACATATTTCCTTTACCTGGACTTAATTCGTTTGATTTGAGGGTACTCTCTGGCAAACATTTTCTTGCTTGTCTTGTACACTTTATATTTATTTGCTCACTTGTGCCCTACATATAGTATTCATTTAAAGTTATATTGCAATTCATTCTACCCTTTATTTCCCTATATAATATATATATATATATATATATATATATATATATATATTTATATATATGCACACCACCCTATATGCATATGTGTATATGTTGTGGACACACAAACACACACACACACACACACACATGTATATATATATATATATATATATATATACACACATACATATACATAGGCTACATATACAGTATGTATATATATATATACTACATCTAGCTAAATGCGCTCAACACCAAAAATAAATTATTAAAAACGAAAAAACCTTCTTTTGGTTATGTGATGCGAAAAGGAACTGGAATAACCCTTAACCTTTCACGTAGCCCATTGACTGCAAAGCCAATACCAGGAACAAGCAGTCACGCATTGTTGACCTTACATTTACGATATAAGAAAAATATATAAAAAATGCCTCTGATGTTAATTAAAACAGGTATCAGATGCTACGGACTCAATATACATACACTCTTTGTCTTATTGTTTTGTGTGAACTAGCAAACACATTTTCAAATGCTATTTCGAGCCAACAAAAATACTCGACGCATTTTGTTCTTTACGCGCAGCTACCCAAACCCCGTGAGAACTAGCAAATCAGTCAGTGTCTCTCAGCAACGCCCCTTCTCTCTCTCTCTTCTCTCTCTTTCTCTCTCTCTCTCTCTCTCATGAACACGCGCGCGTGCACACGCTAGATATATCCAAAACACAATACTTACCACTATTCACTTGTACGAGCAGCACTCCATCAAACGCGACGTCATCCAGTTACTTCAGTCATTCATCAGAGGCAATATCGACATAACTTTCATCGCTACTACGCCTTTTGAAGCAACATCTTAACAGAACAAATCTCTTTAAATTATCAAAAGTCATTCTCGCCATTACCTGCATATGAAGGTCAAGCGTTTAAGTTCAAGTGAATTATATATATAAAAAAAAATATATATATATATATATATATATATATATATATATATATATATATATAAACATAAACACACATATACATACATATATATATACACAAAATAAATCATGTGATATATATTTACAAAATAGATTAGGAAATTACTTTAAAATTAAAGACCCTATACCAACAATCCTTCAGTCCAATCTGATCTATAATGGCAGTGCAGTAGTTGTGATGCCACTTACGTTGGAAAAACTACCAGATCAGCAAGGATGAGGGGGTTTGAACAACTTGGTAGTTCATTTCGTAAAGGCAATTATCTTTCAAGTTACAGTGCAATTAGAGAATACAGCGAGGAGACTGGTCACCCTTTACATAATGCTGATTTTTCTGTTTTAACCTCTGCTCAGTTTGCTGCAGACCTCGACATTTTAGAAGTTATATATATCTTTCGAAGACTTACTCGTAAATAAATTAACTGCGTATTTGTCTACATGATATTCTACTCATCTAACTACCGATATATTAATCTACCAATAAATCTATAATTTTTCATTTGCAATATAACCTTAAAAATATAAAGTAGCTATGCGTGGGGGTTACAACCTCATCCTTATAAATCCCCCCTCCTGGGAGAATGCAAGAATGTCCCATCTGGATGCCAAACATCCCAAGGTTAAACTCATGTGATAATCTCTCTCTCTCTCACATACACACATAAATATATATATATATATATATATATATATATATATATATAGATATATATATATATATGTCCTAGATGTCATAACCATTACCCTATCCATCAAAGTGATAAACCGTCGGCGTTTCCCTGCCTTCCCTATAGCCTACCACCAGCCTCAAACTCAACAGCTTTTGTATCCTAATTAGAGCACTTTACCTTTGCCAGGTCTATTGTCAACTTTCCACCAGCACCATATAACTCCTTTGAATTAGGATCCGTCCTCTTTGAAGGGGTTGGGGTAGAGAGAGATTTTCTGAACTAAGGTAATTTGGTCGCCTTAATAGAGAGCAAATAAGAGACCTCAGCACCGGGCACTGCTAATAAACTATGGGAAACTTTAGGAATGAGTCATAAGAGAAACTATGGCAAGCATTAAGAATGTGTCATAAGAAAAACAATGGAACACTATGGAAAACATTATGAATGAGTCAAAAGAACAAGAAAAAACTATTGAAAAAAAGTGGAAATAGCCTTAGTCAATATTTTGGAGAGAGAGAGAGAGAGAGAGAGAGAGAGAGAGAGAGAGAGAGAGAGAGAGAGAGAGAGAGAAAACCCGTCTACGCGGAAAGAATTACAACAGCATAAATTTTGACGGGCCAAAGATCATAGTGAGCACAAGTTCTCCGGCACATGAAA
>NC_061108.1:39857425-39859925 GCF_015104395.2 Macrobrachium nipponense
ACCCTGCTACCTAAAGATGGCAAAAAAAAAAATTAATAACACCAGGATTATAGTGACGTTTGAATCACTCTGCATGTTTGTTATTTTCCTTTGATGAAATGACACACTCAATGATGCGGAAATGATTACTAATGTTTCCTAAAGCTGTACTTGCTAACGGCACAGATTTTAAGGGCACAATTTTCACCCGGTTTTCTCAGCACTAGAATTTCGACATGCTCTCTATTCATCTTGCATGGCGATGTGTCTTCTGAAAACGAAATTTCTACTACACAACTTATACCTATGCAAGTATGCTTTATCTATCTATCTATCTATCTATATATATATAATATACTATATATATATATATACATATATATATATAAATTATATATATATATATACGGAGAGGAGAGAGAGAGAGAGAGAGAGATGAGAGAGAGAGAGAGGACGGAGGAGGAGGAGGTAGGAGGAGGAGGAGGAGAGGAGGAGGAGGAGGAGGAGAGGAGGAGGAGGAGGAGGAGGAGGAGGAGGAGGAGGAGAGGTTACAAGAAGCAGGTTTTACTGCTCATTCGCAGTGTCCTGATGATTTTGTCTAGCTTTCTTTCACTCTTCCACACTGTTGCTGTTTACAATTTCTGGTGGTAGTTTATTCCCTGTGTCACATATCTTGTATGTAAAGAAGTTCCCACAATGAGATGTGTTGTATCTCTTCAGTTCCGTTTCCATCCATTATTTCTTGTCAGGTTTTCCTTTAACGTAAATAGTTTACTGTCAACTTTTGGTATGCCTTTCAGTATTTTGAATGTCTTTATTAGTTGTCCTCGCAACCGTAGTGTTTCTAAGCCATAATTTTCAGGCTCTCTAGTCGTCTTTGGTAATCTAGTTGCCTGATGGATGGAATTAACTTTGTGGCTCTTGCTTGTACCTCTTCTAATCTATGTATGTGCTTTCTTAGTGTTGGTGACCATAACTGTACTGCATATTCACGATGATGTCTAACTATTGATGTGTAGAGCTGCAGCACCGTTTCCTTGTTTCAGTATTTGAACTGCCTCTTTATGTATCCCACTAGTTTCTGAGAGAGAGAGAGAGAGAGAGAGAGGAGAGAGAGAGAGAGAGAGAGAGAGAGTGAGTTTCTTGTAAATGGCGATATTTGGTGTCAATTTTCAAAGCATGTGGTTTGTGTATGCAGGCTCTCAAATCAGTTTCCAGAATTTATTTAACCTAACAACTGCTAAGACTACAAGAGGAAATGGACCATTTTGTCTGTATCGTGTTTTACGTTGCATGGAACCAGTGGTTATTTAGCAACGGGACCAACGGCTTTACTTGACTTCCGAACCACGTCGAGAGCGAACTTCTATCACCAGAAATACACATCTCTAACTCGCGGTCACCGAGGTGGACGGCCAAGACCATACCGATCACACCCCTGAGGCGCTCCATAATGATACTGATTAGGCAATTGAATTGGTGCCGATATCAACTGAAAAATCTACTTGGGGTGTCCACCTCTTACCTCTGTAGTATGTCTTTAGATCCAACTTTCCAATGTGGAAGCCTGCGACAATTAATTTCAATATGGAATATCCGGAGTAATGTCAACAGATCCCAACGTTACTAACAAGACCAAGCATGAGAGAAAATAGCAGTGGAAAGGCTTTGATCAAAATCCTGAAGAACCGACAAGAACGAAAGCTTTGCGAAACCTGGGAGGAACTGGAATAAATGTTCCAAGTGGCGATTTCGGGTGTTAGACGCACGTCCCGGTAGAGTAGGATCCCTCTCCTTGGATCGTTGAATCAATCCTAGCAAAGGAGCACCTTGAACTTGAAAACAACACTCCATATCTCGAAAAATTAATGCTAATATAAATCTCGAGCAATGAGAATGAGCGAGAAGTAATATAAACCCTAATTTTTAGAAGCAGGAAGTAATACAATCCCTAATTTTTAGATGCAAAAACACCATATTTAATTAAAAATAAAAAATGAAACTTGACAACCAACTGTTGATAGGTGGGATGATAAATTCCGTTGTTAGCGAACAGAACCGTGTGAGGGGTCAGAAACTGTTAAGACTAAACTACTGACTCGCCAATGGAATAGCGGAAGTTGATAGGTAAAACTGAAAACCGAAGACAGATATATTACAAATTTAATGCAAACACCTATGGATGGTGATAAGAAAAGCCACACACGGTATGGATTTGTGTGTATTGTATAATAAAATGAATGTTTAGTGGAACCGTGGTTGTGCTGCTGTCTATAAATGTTTGTATTTGATGTTTTTGGCATTATGTAGGGTATCGTTTTGTATATATATATATATATATATATATATATATATATATATATATATATTATATTGTGAAAATCTTCAAGCGATATCACTGTTTTAAGTGCACTGGGATGTTACATATGGAAGAATGTGTACAGGAGGGGTATTCTGATCAGCGTTTATTCTGCTTTAGGTGTAGTTGCGGCTTTTATTATATTAACGTGTTACTTTCAAT
>NC_061108.1:39865236-39890236 GCF_015104395.2 Macrobrachium nipponense
TCAGCAACCGCCCCTTCTCTCTCTCTCTCTCTCTCTCTCTCTCTCTCTCTCTCTCTCATGAACAAGCGCGCGTGCACACGCTTAGATATATCCAAAACACAATACTTACCACTATTCACTTGTACGAGCAGCACTCCATCAAACGCGACGTCATCCAGTTACTTCAGTCATTCATCAGAGCAATATCGACATAACTTTCATCGCTACTACGCCTTTTGAAAGCAACATCTTAACAGAACAAAGCTCTTTTATTTAAATTATCATAAGTCATTCTCGCCATTACCTGCATATGAAGGTCAAGCGTTTAAGTTCAAGTGAATTATATATATATATATATTATATATATATATATATTATATATATATATATATATATACATATAACATATATACATCATACACTAAACACACATATACATTACATATATATATACACAAAAATAAATCATGTGATATATATTTACAAAATAGATTAGGAAATTACTTTAAAATTAAAGACCCTATACCAACAATCCTTCAGTCCAATCTGATCTATAATGGCAGTGCAGTGGTTGTGATGCCATTTACATTGGAAAAACTACCAGATCAGCTTGGATGAGGTGGTTTGAACAACTTGGTAGTTCATTTCGTAGCAATTATCTTTCAAGTTACAGTGCAATTAGAGAATACAGCGAGGAGACTGGTCACCCCTTTACATAATGCCGATTTTTCTGTTTTAACCTCTGCTCAGTTTGCTGCAGACCTCGACATTTAGAAGTTATATATATTCTTTCGAAGACTTACTCGTAAATAAATTAACTGCGTATTTGTCTACATGATATTCTACTCATCTAACTACCGATATATTAATCTACCAATAAATCTATAATTTTTCATTTGCAATATAACCTTAAAAATAGAAAGTAGCTATGCGTGGGGGTTAACAACCTCATCCTTATAAATTTCCTGGGAGAATGCAGGAATGTCCCATCTGGATGCCAAACATCCGAAGGTTAAACCCATGTGATAACTCTCTCTCTCTCTCATCACACATATATGTATGTATACACCACACACACACACACACACACACATATATACATATACATATATATATATATATATTATATATATATATATATATATATATATGTCCTAGATGTCATAACCATTACCCTATCCATCAAAGTGATAAACCGTCGGCGTTTCCCTGCCTTGCCTATAGCCTACCACCAGCCTCAAACTCAACAGCTTTTGTATCCTAATTAGAGCACTTTACCTTTGCCAGGTCTATTGTCAACTTTCCACCAGCAGCCATATAACTCCTTTGAATTAGGATCCGTCCTCTTTGAAGGGGTTGGGGTGTAGAGAGAGATTTTTGTTTTCTGAACTAGGTAATTTGGTCGCTATATAGAGAGCAAATAAGAGCTCAGGACCGGGCACTGCTAATAAACTATGGGAAACATTAGGAATGAGTCATAAGAGAAACTATGGTAAGCATTAAGAATGTGTCATAAGAAAAACAATGGAACACTATGAAAAACATTATGTATGAGTCAAAAGAAACAAGAAAAAAACATTGAAAAAAAGTGGGAAATAGCCTTAGTCAATATTTTGGAGAGAGAGAGAGAGAGAGAGAGAGAGAGAGAGAGAGAGAGAGAGAGAGAGAGAGAGAGAGAAGTCTTAGCAGTCTACGCGAAAGAATTACAACAGCATAAATTTGACGGGCCAAAGATCATAGTGAGCACAAGTTTCCGGCACATGAAATGACAGATGGGAAGATGTTAACAACAAACTGATCTTTCTCATAGAAGGCCTCCCCCCGTTAAACGTTTGAACAAAGGATTTTTTTTTTCTTATTGAAACTAGAGAAAAAGAGAAAAAAAGCTACGAAAAATATCAAGGTTGATAATCTGCATGAAATACATTAAGGACTGCTCTGCTCTCTGATCATCATAGCTTATTTAAGTTTAGAAATTTATTTTGAATGACAGTAAAGATATGAAGACATGCATTTCGGTGTATGAATTCGATTTAATCAAAATTTCTTAGGAATCAGATGAAAAAGTAACACAGTAGTTGAGTATGCAATACCTTTCAATACTACAAGGTAAGCAACAAGGGGGAAAGGCAAAGGTCAAGAAATTACCTGGAGGAGTGCAAAATTCCTTTCATATTAGATTTAGAATATAGTTCATCAGCTGGCCACACTAGTTAGGGCATATAATATTAGAATATAAAAAAATTACTTATAAGCATAACATTACAGGGAGGAGGAGCTCTCATTTTCTCGTGCTTGAAATCATTAACCCTTTACTCAACAGGATCTCTTTTTAGATTTCTTTCTTGTCATCAAAACAACTCGTTTGCACGATTCGCGCTGACTCTCCTAACCACAACAGTCTAGACGCCGATGTCCTTTTGAAAGACCCTTAGAAGTTCTGAATAACCATGAAACAGAGCAGTGAAGATTGTCTTCTTAGCTAGATAACAATTAATGATATAATCACCTCATCGGAGATTTTTGTTTTGCTTTGGATTCACTTGAAGGGTTTTACATCATCATTTTTTGTGTCCTTCACAGAATAATAACATAATAATTGCAGCTACAAAGGTCTATCGCTAGGTTATGCTTACAAGAATACTATATCTCATAAAACTGCTGATTTTTTATTTCAAGTATATAAAGTATATATATATATATATATATATATATATATATATATATATATATATATATATATATATATATATATATATGCATATGCATATATGCATGTGTATAATACATTTAGTATGTATATGTGTATGTATATGAATAACTTGATCACGAAATATATAAAACCGTGATGCTATGTATAAATAAAGGTAATGCCACGTTTTCCATTTTCCTCCGTGCATTACCTTTATTTAAATTAGTCCCTAGCACAGTGGTTACCAACCTGGTTCTCCTGCTAGAAACCAGATTTCTACCACATGAAGATGAACAGACCTTTGCCAATTATCTGGAAATTCCGAACTCCTAGGATGACCGAAACAGTAATTATGCACCACCCGCCACAAAATACTCGATAAGCAGTTCAATTTTCTGTTCTTCTTCCCTTCCCTTTAACTTTATAAGGTCTAATATCACAGTTGTATATAAGTTTTATTTCCTGCTATGAACAAATTATGATATAGTTCCTCCCTGTTCCCGTTTGGACCCAGAAACTTCAAACCTAGTTGCAAAATGCTTTGTTCCGCAGGCTGACAAGAGTTCTCATTTCATAGTTCATTTTCTATCTGTCTTATAGATTTTATAGATGTCACTTAGCTTATTCGTTCAACTTGTTTCATTTTCGCATGTCTATTTTATTGAATAACTCTTAGTTGCTCTTATGTACCGGATTGCTTTTCTTGTGGAGGCTCTTTGGCTTTTACATTCCGCTTTTCCACTTGCAACTTATCATCAATACTTACATACACACCTACATACATACATACATACATACATACACACCACATCATATATATATATGTATATATATATATATATATATATTATATATATATATATATATATATATATATATATATATATTATATATATAACAGAGAGAGAGAGAGAGAGAGAGAGATGAGAGAGATGAGAGAGAGAGATAACTGGGTTGCCAACATTTTTCGTGCTACACCAACCGACAGCGCATACTACCACGAAAATACGAGACAGTCATTGGTATGGCTATCACGAGTGTAGGCGGTATAAATAAAAGATTGAAAAGACGGCTGAAAGGTTATTATCAACCTTTTCAGAAGTTCTCCCAAACTTCTCAAGAGCTGATTTATTTTCTGGCTGGAGACAATGGAGAATTTATACAGAGTCCAGTGGAATCACTTCTAAGGTTTCTTTGGCCCACCACATATCCCACTCTATGCATTTATTCCTCCTTGCTACAACCTTTTTCTTTTCAAGCATTCTCATTATGCTAAAACGCTTCGTAAAACACATTTACCTGTACATTTTCCAGTTTACTGTTTTAATTCAGATGAGATGAGATATAAGAATTGTTGAGAAACCGATATGTTTGCAATACAGATCTGAAAAGGCTCAATGAGTGGCAGAAGAAAACTCCTCTTGGAAGAAACAAACGGCAATAGGTCAAGCGGCATCTCTTCTCGGAAACGAGTGCCTAGGTATTGTATGTCTACTCGCAGATTTTGTTAGAACATTCATTACATAATAAAACACACACATATATATACGCGCACACACACAAACACCCACACACACACACACACCACAACATATATATATATATATATAGTATATATATATATATATATATATATATATATATATATATATATATATATACACATCGAGCTACAAATGTCCTTTAATATCTAATTCACTCTACTCGGAATTAATATATTTTCATGTATGCTTAACCGAAGAGGAATTTTATTAGGCGATAATAGCCTCTTGCGGTGGTGGAGTGGGTAAAAGCCTTCACTGACGTTCCTGAATTTGTATGGTGTCCTGGGTTCGCGCCTAGGCGCCGACAATTCTATTATCGCCTAATAAAATTCCCTTCGGTTATATATGAAAATATATTAATTCCGAGGTAGAGTGAATTAGATATTAAAGGACATTTGTGTGGCTCGATGTATGTATATGAATCACGGTAATGTGATATTGACATATATATATATTATATATATATATATATATATATATATATATATATATATATATCATATAATATATATATATATATATATATCATATACACAGGGAAATTTTTATATTCAAAATTATTAAGCCACAAATACCAGCTAATATCAAATTCACTATATCTCGGGAATAGCAGCCGCCTGTTGGGAAAAACAACCATAATACTTAGTGGTCATAGCCACTGTATTTTCAGTTTTCCCACCTGGTTCGAATCACCGATATCAAATTAAACTTCGTGGCCTAGTATTCATGAATAAAGGTAGGTATGTACATATGCATGCATGTATGTATATGTGTGTGTGTGTGTGTATGTGTGTGTGTATATATATATATATATATTATATATATATATATATATATATATATATATATATATATATATAGTGTGTGTTTTTGAATGAACGGAATGAAATGTAATATAAAACGTACTCCAAAGCCAATCGCTAACATCTACGAGGTCATTCAGCGCTGAAAGGGTAATTGTGACTAAAAGGGTTGAAAGGTGTAACAAAAGGGAAGAACTCGCAGTTGTACTATGAAACAACTGTTGGGAGAGGATGGAAGGAAATGGATGGAGGAAAAAAGAAGAATTTGAACAGAGTTACAGTAAAAGGAATGACTTGCAGCTAGGGGCCAAAGGGACGCTGCAAAGAAATTTAAGTAATGCCTACAACTCACTACGTGAGATTGCACTGACGACACTACCTCCTTAGAGGTGCCATTCACTGCATCACCTACATTGAAAGGTTGCTCATGTCCCTCTCTTCCGCACCAGCGACTACCACACCGAGGTCTATGGCCTGTTCGCATAGGTGGGACCACATCCTTCAGGGAGGGCCAACGTGATCTAGAAGTGATAGTGATATACATTTTCTGTAAGACGAATGCCATCACCAAAATTCTCTAGTCAATAATGATTGGAAGGAAGACACAGACAAGTAGATTTACAATGTTAGTCCCTGCATAGTAACATGCGTTCGTATGAGGTGTAGGGAAGCTAGCCTGAAACGGACAGGCTCAGGACCACGTATACATGGAGATCAAAAACAGTTAGGACTCTTTTTATATATTATATCTATAAGATAAATTCTAACTGTCTGCCAGGGTTGCCATGCTATCTTTTATACCCCGAAGGGAGTAGTCCCTATCATTACACATCACGTGGTTCTGCACTGTAAGTCATTACCAAACAGCTTTTATGGCAGCGACCCTTCCGACCATTTGTATCTGCACTCATTTTTTTACCTTTCACCTTATTTCAATGCCCGCTTCCTTTCTTCAGTCTTGCTGTCCAACCTCTCTACTTGCTTTTCATCCAACTGTGGGATTTTCTCCTAGTTTCACCTTTAGACCCTTGTACTTCATCTCCCTTCATATAATTTGTGGATATCATTCTTTACCTTGATGTCCAACCGCCCCCCAAACTCCGCTCATTTACATTTCTTATGCACTGAATAACCAAAAGTGCATGGCTTGAAAGCCTAAAAATTCACAAGAAAAATAACCGATTTATCACACTGTCTTTATTTTTTTAATCATTTGCCCTTTAGAAACTGAACTTTTACGAAAACTAAATTTTCAAAGTAAACGTAAATATTTTATTTTTCATATTGAAACATTTAAATGTCCATCCTCCCAGGTGGTTTAGAACGTGAAACAAAAATATGACCCAGGTTACTCCAATCGCGGTACTTACTGCGTTAATATGAACTTCGATTGTCAGGACTTCTATGACTTTATTTGAACAACTTTGCCAAATTATTCCATCAAATATTATAGAATTGTAATAAAATAATATTTCAGATTTTAAACAAATACCATATAATACAACACTCTGGTTACAGGTTTATATTCCGCAAATAAAGGGACACAAGGACAAATACAATTACACACACTATACATATGCATATATATATGTATATGTGTATATAATGTGTATGTATATATATATATATATATATATATATATATATATATATATAGTATATAGTGTGTATGTATGTATGTAGTATGTATGTATGTATGTGTATATATATATATATATATATATATATAATATATATATATATATATATATATATATATATATATATATATATATATATATATATATATATATATATATAGCTTTAAAAGCGTGATGATAATGATTGCAGAGTGCTGGAGGCTTTAACTTTAATTTGGTAGTTATACACAAACAAAGAATCAAACAAACACACATTATATATTATATATATATATATATATATATATATATATATAAATATATATATAGATATATACATTGATAAATGGAAAAATTATTATAATATTCAAAGTACCTGCTTTACTAAAGATGGCAAAAAAAACAATAATCAACCAGGATATAGTGACGTTTGAATCATCTGCATTGTTATTTTCCTTTGATGAAATGACACACTCAATGATGCGGAAACGATTACTAATGTTTCCTAAAGCTGTACTTGCTAACGGCAACAGATTTTAAGGGCACAATTTTCACCCAGGTTTCTCAGCACTAGAATTTCGACATGCTCTCTATTCATCTGTTGCATGGCGATGTGTCTTCTGAAAACGAAATTTCTACTAAACAACTTATACCTATGCAAGTAATGTTTATATATTCTATCTTATCTATATATGTGTGTCTGTGTTATATATATATATAATATATATATATATATATATATATAGAGAGAGAGAGAGCCAGAGAGAGAGAGAGAGAGAGAGAGAGAGAGAGAGAGAGAGAGAGAGAGAGAGAGAGAGAGAGACGGGGGGGGGGGGTTTAGAAGGAGCAGGTTTTACTGCTCATTCGCAGTGTCCTGATGATTTTGTCTAGCTTTCTTTCACTCTTCCACACTGTTGCTGTTTACAACTTTTGGTGGCAGTTTATTCCCTGTGTCACATATCTTGTATGTAAAGAAGTTCTCACAATGAAATGTGCTGTATCTCTTCAGTTCTGTTTCCATCCATTATTTCTTGTCAGGTTTTCCTTTAACGTAAATAGGTTACTGTCAACTTTTGTTGTGTCTTTCAGTATTTTGAATGTCTTAATTATTGTTGTCCTCGCAACCGTTAGTGTTTCTAAGCCATAATTTTTCAGGCTCTAGTCCGTCTTTGGTAACCTATTTGCCTGATGGATGGAATTAACTTTGTGGCTCTTGCTTGTACCTCTGCTAATCTATTGTATGTGCTTTCTTAGTGTTGGTGACCAAAACTGTACTGCATATTCAAGATAATGTCTAACTATTGATGTGTAGAGCTGCAGCACCGTTTCCTTGTTTCAGTATTTGAACTGCCTCTTTATGTATCCCACTAGTTTCTAGAGAGAGAGAGAGAGAGAGAGAGAGAGAGAGAGAGAGAGAGAGAGAGAGAGAGAGAGAGTTTCTTGTAAATGGCAATATTTGGTGTCAATTTTCAAAGCATGTGGTTTGCGTATGCAGGCTCTCAAATCAGTGGAGTTCACGCCATTACCTTTCGACGAACAGTTTCCTGGAGAATTTATTTAACCTAACAACTGCTAAGACTACAAGAGGAAATGGACCATTTTGTCTGTATCGTGTTTTTACGTTGCATGGAACCAGTGGTTATTTAGCAACGGGACCAACGGCTTTACTTGACTTCCGAACCACGTCGAGAGCGAACTTCTATCACCAGAAATACACATCTCTACCTCGCGGTCACCGAGGTGGACGGCCAAGACCATACCGATCACGCCACTGAGGCGCTCCATAATGATACTGATTAGGCAATTGAATTGGTGCCGATATCAACTGAAAAATCTACTTGGGTGTCCACCTCTTACCTCTGTGGTATGTCTTTAGATCCAACTTCCCAATGTCGAAGCCTGAGACAAAGAATTTCAATATGGAATATCCGGAGTATTGTCAACAGATCCCAACGTTACTAACAAGACCAAGCATGAGAGAAAATAGCAGTGGAAAGGCTTTGATCAAATCCTGAAGAACCGGCGGCAAGAACGAAAGCTTTGTGAAACCTGGGAGTAACTGGAATAAATGTGCCAAGTGGCGATTTCGGGTGTTAGACGATGTCCCGGTAGAGTAGGATCCCACTCTCCTTGGATTGTTGAATCAATCCTAGCAAAGGAGCACCTTGAACTTGAAAAACAACACTCCATAATCTCGACAAATTAATGCTAATATAAATCTCGAGCAATGAGAATGAGCGAGAAGTAATATAAACCCTAATTTTTAGAAGCAGGAAGTAATACAATCCCTAATTTTTAGGGATTGTACACCATATGGAATAGCGGAAAAACACCATATGGAATAGCGGAAGTTGATAGGTAAAACTGAAAACCGAAGGCCAGATATATTACAAATTTAATGCAAAACACCTATGGATGGTGATAAGAAAAAGCCACACACGGTATGGAGTTGTGTGTATTGTATAATGGAAAAAATGAAATGTTTAGAGTGGAACTGTGGTTTATGCTGCTGTCTATAACGTTTGTATTTGATGTTTTTGGCATTATAGGGTATCCGGGTTTTGTGTTTTATATATATATTATATATATATATATATATATATATATTATATATATATATATATATATATATATATATATATATTATATTTGACAAAATCTTCAAGCGATCACTCTGTTTTTTAAGTGCACTGGATGTTTTTCATATGGAAGAATGTATCAGGAGGGGTATTCTGATCAGCCTTTATTCTGCTTCATGTAGTTGCGGCTTTTATTATTATTAACGTGTTACTTTCAATTACTGTTTTCTAAAATTAAAATGTAGTTTGCCTTAAGAGTAAGTTTACGTTTATATGACCAAAATTGGTTTTGGTCGAGTCTAATCCTGGCTAAATGTAAGAAACCGATATGGAATAATTAATGTTTTTAAGTATCTGACCTGAAGTGTCTCGCCTCTTGCTTTCCCTTCCTCAAATGAATTCTTTATCAATGCTTCAGATGGTACACAAATAAAGGTAAAGTAGAGTTCCGGTTAAAATGGGCTGAAGTGTTTAGTAAATTGTTAAAATAAAAAATTTTATTAGGAACAGTTCATTATTATTTGTGAGTACAAGTAATTCTTTATAGCCAGTTTAAACTAACCAAATGTTGAAATCAAATGTTGAAATATAATTGATTCTATTTCGGTTTCAACTAATAAGAATATTTTTTATTGACCATTAAAATAGCAGTAGCGTGAATTTTATCACCAATAAAGAAAACCAAAGGTAAGTCAGAGAGCAGAAATAAATAGAATCTTAATCAAAAAACGGGAAGCAGTAGGTACTGCTAAGCTGTCGATACAAGAAGATGTAGGAGCTCAACTTAGCTTTACAGGAATCAGAAGCCAAACCATCAACGGGAGTCTAGTATACAGAAGATCATTTTCAATTTCAAAACTAATGAAAGATCCTGACTGGACAATTTTACAACTCGCTTGGAATGAAGATACACACAAAATGGATAATTATTAGTATCAAGAAAAATCCTTACCACTAGGTAAAAAGTATCAAATGCTTGGCTACAAAATTATGATTTTAGTATACTTTGTCAAGGCACCATATGATAACGGAAAGAATTTCCATGTGCTGGAAACTAACAACGTAACATTTTGTAAAATGTTGCTACATTTATACACACAAAGGACAGAGTAGACCAAAATTCAAGCTAACCCAACTGAAAGCTCTTGTTTATCATTTACCCTCGTCCCATAAGAATGGAGCTATGGACTTCATTTCCTGAATAAAGAAGAAGCAGTAGCAAAGTCATTTACATGACTTGAGCTTTTATTTTCATCCTCTGCTTCGTGCTCAAACTCGACATCATGATGGGCCCGAGTATAAAAGAACTCTGTTGTTAAAACACTGTAACCTATTGCCTTCACAAATTACATGACATTAGCTTTTAGCATTTACTTTATAAACAACAGTGACCGCAAACCAACTTACAAGACGTCACAATATATATATATATATATGTGTGTGTGTGTGTAAGGAGAGAGAGAGAGAGAGAGAGAAGAGAGAGGAGAGAGAGCGAGAGAGAGAGGAGAGAAGAAGAAGAGAGAAGAGAAGAGAGAGAGAGAGAAAATAATCTGAATTAAAATGCCACCATTAACTTATGAACTTTTTAACATTAACAACAGAATCACAGAATCATGAAACTGAATTATTCAACTATAAATTTACCAGTAAATTCTTTCCAAAAATATCTGATGGAATCTTCATCTCTCTCTCTCTCTCTCTCTCTCTCTCTCTCTCTCTCTCTCTCTATATATATATATATATATATATATATATATATATATATATATATATCATGATTACTTCATCTTGCACAGTTGTCGATACTAAATTCTTTTTACAGCAGACCTGATTTTCAGGTAGGGATATCCACCAACAGTTTTTTTGTACTTAATCTCAAGTCTTACGTATGAAAACCATACCAAACCTAAAGGAATAATCAATAATTAACTACAAATGTAAGCGAAAAGCAACTATTTTCATAAACGTAGCCCATATCAACGAAAAATATCACAAAGTTCGCGTTGCAAATTCTGGGCCACACCGTCAAACCCTTCAAAAATTCATTTTTACGAATCTAACAGTGATGTTCATACAGTCTGAAAGCTCCAGTAACACCTGGCTGGTTTATCCTTGAAGCGGCCATTATGGCCTTAAATTTCGATGATACTGAAAAACAGTCATGCTCGTGATCACGGTGAAGTCTGCTGCAAAGATAGATCAAATACCACTGAGACACTGAATCGCAACTTATGACACGCGGGACACTTTGATGAAGATGTTTATGGGCCATGACAGAGAGTAAATGACAGAGAGAGTAAATGGGATGTGTCACAGAACTACCTTGAACAAAACTTTCATTAATATACATTTCCGAGAGGATTATGGAGCAAGGCGTGCATTCTTCGTATGCTTGAGCAGAACGAGAGAAGTCAAAGGTGGGGAAAAAAGTGACACGATATATGAAAGCAGTACCTACCTTTGATCTATTATTTAGATAAGATCGACCGATAAACGAGAGAAGCCATTGTAGGGGCGTGCGTACATGCAACCTATACTTCCACAAAGGAACCGTCTTCTAAAATAAGTTTTAGGACTAAAATTGCTGAATCTTATTATTTTGACCCTACATGAAGCAGACAATACGGAATCGACAAATACAACCAATTCCTCTTCCGCTACATATAGTACACACAAACATATTACCACACATCACAATAAGGAAGAAAAGGTAAAAAAATAACCTTTCCTCTGTTTTTGCATGTCACTGCCACGCCCCCCCCCCCCCCCCCCCCCCCCCCCCCCCCCCCCCCCCCCCACCCCCCCCCCCCCCCCCCCCCCCCTATTCTAAAGTAACTCCGCAGAATGCAGCTTTTACTCTCCATATAAAAGCCATGGGTCGATCTAAGCAAGTGCATTTTCCAATAATAAATTATTTATATCGTTTTTAATTGCTCCACTATTGCCAGTAAGCATAATCCAGCTTCCAATCGCGGGGACAATCATAAGGTTTGTCTTCCAACAACGCGTTCCATGGCGGCAGCTTTCATCACAGACTACCATCAGGCGTAATAACTGCATTTACTGTTTCACTGCAATCATGGAAATGAAGTCATGGAAATGCCGAGAGAAAAGAAGCGAAGCAGAATAGACCAGCGTAAAGAATTAACTTACAAACATTTGAAGTGTCTACACTGAACGCCTGAAAATTTTCACTGCCTTATGCCTTTCATAATTTTAAATCTTCATTCCAGATAAAACTGAAAATCGCACGCTTATAAATGCTTTGAGGTTCTCTGTTGAAAGCCAATGTCAGTCTTCCCCGACAAAAAAACATTTTATGTTACCGATTCTTAAACGAATCATGCTCTGCGATTGTAACACTAAGATTAACAAGGGATACGACATGCAAACGACGTTAAAAGCTATACACTGCAACTAAACAGACCAGAAATCCAACCAATGTCCATGCCAATACATTATCTATATAATAAAATATGTATATATATATATATATATATATATATATATATATATAATATATCTATCATATATTATTAATATATTATATATCTATATATATATATAAATATTATATATATATATATAAATATATATATATAAATATATATAATATATATACCGAAGAAGGCATAAGGTAGTTCAACAACCGATTCGGAAAAGGAAGGTGTCTTTAGCAGCAAAAATTTAAATGTATGACGGAACTGCTGATCCAACCTCATTAGCGGAGGTATTGGGGATGGGACATAATTACGAAAGGAAAAAACGCTGCTGAGAGCGTTTTCCTTGGGATAAATACGGAGTAAGCAGAAATATATGAGAAAATGGCAGAGAATTGCTTTAACTATACTCTGTTTTTTTCCATCTGTCCACCCGCCTGTGGTGTTTGCGTATGGTAACACTGCGTCCCGGGCTTTAGATAAGTTCGCTATGTGAAAGTTTTAGGTAAATAAAAGAATATCTGGGTGTACATTTGCAACTTAAGTGTTTTAATAATATACTGTATGCGAATTGAACCGTTAATATTCGAAATAAGATATTGTTATTACAGTTGAATGTAAGCTGAATGTAACTATCTAAAGCCCGGGACGCAGTGTTACCATACGCAAACACCACAGGCGGGTGGACAGATGGAAAAAAACCGAGTATAGTCAGCACAGGAAAGACGATGGATTTGAGTACTTAACATACCATGATAGATAAACAAAAGGTCGCAAACACCACAAATCTAGGTATGATAGAGATTATGATTAATGCTTTCCCATATTCCGAAAAAAATGTATTTGAATAAGAAATGTTCCTGCATTCCATTTCAAAGAAGAAATCGGAGGTCCGATTAGTGGTCATAAGGACTAGTTTGACAACTGGTGTAGAGCAGCAAAAAAAAAAAAAAAAAAAAAAAAAAAAAAAAAAAAAAAAAAAAAAAAACAGGCACGCGAGTTCAGAAGACGGTAACGTAACCAGTTTAAACTTAGAAATCTAGTTTCTCCTGAAGAACACAGTGAAGCCAACTGAATAAGCACGCAAGCCAAAATAACAGCAGCGAACCATATATAAGATAGTCCGTGCAATAACAAACAGACAGAGATTAATTAAAATATTCATCCTAAATTCGAGTGAATCAAGTGGAAATGTTCATCTTTGAAGTCAGTGCACCAGATGGAGGTGGATAACACTACTCAGCCTTGTGAATAAAGCCGTGCACCAACGTGCACCTGGCACTCACAACCACCTGCTGGCAGCACTCTCATTACCTCCACCATTTCCATGTCTTGAAAGGATAAACATATATACATAAATATGACGTATGTGTAGGTGTGTGTGCGGGTGTGATTATAACCATTACAGCAAGTTATTCCTTTATTGCACAATACCGTAGGTGAAAATATGACTTTATCTCCAAGCCATACACACGCACATACACACGCATGAATGTGTAAGTATGTTTATATGCACAATTACATACACATGTATTCATGTACACTAAATATATATTATATATATAATTTACACACACACACACACACACATATATATATATATATATATATATATATATATATATATATGTGTGTGTGTGTGTGTGTGTGTGTGTGTGTGTGTGTGTACTATATTAGTTTACTAAATACTTGCATGAGGTATGCATGTTTTTCTAATTACCACAACAAGCTCTCAACATCTCGGTTGTGTTACCCTTCTTGGCAACATTCCTTGCTACAGGAAGCCTTCAACCCAAGTGGTACATCAATAAGAAAGCCCATTCCTTCTATGAAATCATTCGAATCCAAGATGAAGCATAATTTCTGTCAATAGTGAAACTACAAATAGTTCTCCCTAGTGAGCCGGCAGTCACAAATTTGACGTTCTGTCGCAATTAATGGTGATGTGGAGAAGGGTGTCGATCTAATATTAACCTTTGTTTTTGTACTGTCTTTACTCGATTCAGTAAAATGTAATGCTTCGTGCAATCTGGTGCAGACTCAAACGATCGGTTTTTTATCACTACATTACTAGGTGTTACCTTTGCTTCAGAGCTCTCTCATGGAGACATTTTGGTCTTGTGTGGAATATTTCAATATTTCATCCAAAGGTCACCGTAACGTAATTATGTTCGAAATGTTTCGGGCATCTCTCATCCTATCATGGCTGAAATACTGCTCTCGTCCGTAGATATCAGTGGCATCCCAGGAATTTATCTTCCAAACGAAAATGCCTCATGTTGCCTCCTACTTTCTTTCAGTGAGAGCAATTCATCGTTGAAAGATTTCCTCTTTACGTAGTTTGTGATGCAGTTCTGTGCCTCTCGAATTACTGATTACTGATTATGCATTTTGCAGGAATGAGAGTCCACATTCTGTTAATGTGGCATGACGTTACTACCCAGTAACATCTATATATATTCGTTGACATTTCCTGATTTTTTCCCCCTTTACAAAAATGGATCGACTTGTGGTTATTCTTTCCCTAAAAAATGTTATTATGATTTTCACCACTGTCAATTGGTATATTCCAAAGACATCTTCCATAAACAATTTTAATTGGGAATTTCCGATGCTGTATTTAATGCTGTTTTTCTGTCATTGCTCAGAGGTGTCCGGATGGCTTTGTTTCTTCATTCCATTGTTTTAAGCTACATTATGGTTTCCCTTTTTCCCCTAATGATCATATATTCAACGATAACTGACTTTGCGAGTTAATGAGCTCTTTGGCGTAATTAAATAAGTTTTTCGTAATTTAGAAAAATACTGGGCATTATTGCAAACTAAGCTAAAATCCTGATTCGCCATAAATATAGTACCAAGGGTTGTAATGCTGCCTAGCAGCGCCTCAATACTTCTCTCTATGCATAATCTAATACACACACATATACATATATATCATATATACACATATAGTGTCCACACACACACATAGGACTGAACCTGGATTTGATAAGGTGGAAATCGTTTCTTACCCGTCCTATTGACAGAATGGGTAAGTCACTGTGACTGTCATCCTATAAACGCTAAGTCACAGGTTTGGGTCATGGCCAAGGGCGGTTGCACTTATCATCCATTTGTTGTAAATTATTTCCATCGTAAAGTGAATAAAATAACAACGGGTATTTGTGGTATGATATTTAAGTTGCGTGTGAACTAGTGATACATATATATATATATATATATAATGTGCATATATACATTTATCCCGCTATTTTTTAATCTACACGTGTACTTGATTTGATATCTCTTTATAATAATTTATTTTTTTAAGTACTCATGTAATTAGTGGGAGTATGTTTAACACGTAATTTGCGTTTTAATCTTGTTCCGTGCGTGTTATTGGCACAGTATGTATGTTAAAACATCCAGGCGCGTATCTGTGTATTGAGACTATTACGAGCGCTGGTAATCCACTCTACGTGTTAGTAAAGGATTACAAATGTCTAAATTTAGTTATGTTCATCCGAAACATGTAAATCGCGCCCAATTTCCCTTAATAAAATTTCGCATTATTTCAATATCGGATTCTCCTGACTAATTGTTGTAATTGGATGCTCATTACGAGTTCATTTTTAGGTGAATGGTGCAGCAACAGAGAGAGAGAGAGAAGAGAGAGAGAGAGGCGAGAGAGAGAGAGAGAAGAGAGAGAGAGAGAGAGAGAGAGAGAGAGAATCTATAGTTCATAATGAATGTCACTTCATTTTTACATTTCATTAACAGCGTTGCTCTCCTGACACTGAAATGCCCAGCAGGCTTTAAGATTGGACAGAGTCACTTCCCTTGTTTTACGTCAACCACAGTTCTTTACAAATCTGTCTCTTAAGTCGCATCCTTCGCTAATTCATACAGAAATAAACTCATCATGAAGAAAAAGGAAGATAATAAACTCATGATGAATAAAAAGCAAAACAATCAGTCATAAGAGGTGGCGCCATAATGGCGAACTTTCTCCCCTTCGTCCCTCTCCAAAGATGTCAGCTCTAAACGGTATTCATTCTTCCAGTAAAAGAGCGACAGCCGGAGGCAACATTTTCCCTACTCGAAAGAACCCAAAATCAGTGTAAACAGGTTTGTGAGATTCCGGAACGTCCTTATATTTTGGTAATCAAGAAATGAATTAATTGACTAAAGAATTTAATACCCATGAATAACCAAATACAAAATACACCGAAGTTTCTTCTGCGCTGTCGAATTTTCTGTTCAGAGTACATTGCTGTATAAACTCTCAGCCACGGCCCACGAAACTTTTACCCACGACCAATGGTGTCCTGTGTTGTTGGTACCTGTAAATGCGAGACGCACGTTCATGGCTAACTTTAACCTTACTTAAAACGAAATCTACCGAGGCTAGAGGGGTGGAATTTGATACGTTTGATGATTGGAGGGTGGATGACCAACGCCCCAATTTGCAGCCCTCTAAGAGTGTTTAAGATCTGAGGGCGGACAGAAAAACCAACAAAGCCATCTCAATGCTTTTCTTTGACAGAAAACTAAATTTACATCAAGAAGCAAGTTCGCATGCACAAAACAGCTGAAAAAAAAGCTAAGGAAGAATGAATGGTTTTAAGACGCATACTATTAAGTACGATAGAAAACCTTTCTACGAAGTACGAAGCTAAATATCTGTAGTCAAGCTGAAAACTTCCGATTTAAATCTACCTGGGAGAACATTAAAGAGACGAGTTTTTTTTTTATAAAACCAAATCAACGCAGAATAACGCTTGCAGATGTGTTCCACCGTATATGACTACTGTTTCTCATCTTTAATATGCCAATCATTTTTGAAAAAGACTGGAAGGTTTACCACAAGTACAAAGTACAGATCACTATAACCTCCTCCACTGATTTTTCAAGTGCGATCACATGACAAAGAAAGTCTGATACAGATTCAAAGGAAGACAATAGATTACATTTGTATCGGAAACACAAAAACTTCAAATGATTTACAACATCCCGACAAAGACGTCTAATCTTCATGTTTTCTTTGCTAAACTTCATTAGGCAAGACTATGAAGGCTTAAAAAAACACTGAGAATGATGATTTCTTTCTACAGAAATAATTTATATTATTTGTACAAAGGCCGAAGAAGCTCACTCAGTAATCTTTATGTCCTAATGATAAACAAAAACTACATAGGTTTAAAAACTATGCACTTCTCAGGAAAGAATTTCAAATGTATCGAAATATTTTAATAAATGTTTCCAATCTCCTTAAAATAAGAGAGAGTTTTTTTCCAACAAAGCAGAATCATGGGATTGAATTTTCACATTCTACAATAACAACCTCCTCCAGAGATGGTATTTCGAGCAGATGGAAATAGTGCTGCGCTTGCCCACAATCTTTTGCCCTCAGCTAACAACAGATTTTGTCTATCTTGGGAGTTCTAGAGCTCTAACCTATTGACATGCTTTTAACCATAAATGACAATTGTTCGTTTCACTTTTATAAATATTACTTAACTCAAAATCATTACAACATAAGCTCTTGGATATACACGAAAGTTTCTTGTTTTCAAATAAGAAAAACACAAATATTTAAAACGTATTTAATTAATAGATTTGAGCTTTTCCACCATCGATTTTGTCTTTTAGAAGTTAGGTCGTTGTTTACAGTCTTTTCATCACTGACATTATACATGGCATTTTAGTTCTCAAATTTGATATGTTATATTTGGTTGACTTATTAACCGTGTAACAGACGTGTCAGTGACCGTTTATGAATAGTATTTTGACAAGAAAAAAAAAACGAGAGCAACTACGAACATCTATATTAATTCCATTTTGAGGTCAAAAATACAGATCATTAATAACAAGCATTACTTACGTGCGTATGAGATTTTTTCCTCACAAAAAGGACTTAACTGTATAGTCTGTCCATGAGTCAGATCTTGATGTTGCACGTTATCAACCCGGTTATCTACTTCCGAGTCAATATTCTAACCATAACGAAGACAGCCGTTTAACTATCTAGTTTCCTATCTGTTTATGCTTTCCAGGTGCCATACAAGTTGCCTCGAAAGAAACATTCCGACATTCTTTCTTTTACTGCTTTCGCTTGTAAGGCCTGCTTTGAATTGGCAATATTTTTTTTTTTTTTTTTTGAATGGTAACAGTTAACATTTATATCTGAGTTTTACCTTTTTAAAGCATTCTTGCTGAGAAATCATTTTTCTGATCGTATATGAGCCATGATCAATATTTCGTTTTCCTTAAATCACAAGTATAAACTATATATTCGTAATCACCTGACGTAACATATCAACTCGTTTTGTTATAATTAACAGATATGCCTTGAGCAGTAAAATTGCTTGCAAGCATATTACTTACGTGTAAAGTTCTGGCATTATATTCACAAACAACAACTAAACTAGATAAAAGGTCTCCGTGTTATTGCACATACCGCACATAAAAAAGCGTCTACGTATTCAAGCGAGTCTCTGATATCCAAAACACGCTAACATAA
This sequence comes from Macrobrachium nipponense, assembly GCF_015104395.2. NCBI lineage: Eukaryota > Metazoa > Arthropoda > Malacostraca > Decapoda > Palaemonidae > Macrobrachium > Macrobrachium nipponense. The sequence goes on from NC_061108.1 coordinate 39,884,398, forward strand.
CTCTAAATTGTAGTAACTTCAAACCTATTAGCACCACTTTAGAAAACAAACAAGTATATTATATTATTACAGGACATCCATAAAAGAAGCAACTTCTAAAATGCAGTTTTGTCTGTTCATGTACTGCCAAGCAAACACTTCCCAGAAGTTTTCATCTCTAGTTACACTATAACTACTTCACATTATGAGAGAATGAAAACTGGAAAATCATCTTTAAACATTCGTGAGGAGAAAGTACAGCAATAAAGCGCCTTCAAATCTCTATAACTCTAAAGAACACATTATTCAAAGAAAATTTTCGGAGATTCTAGAAGAAAATAAAATTACAAGTAATACATCAATGAAAGTTGGGCAATGAGATGACGCAATCGAAATACAGATAACAGAAATAATGAAGGAAACTATTTACAAACCAGAGAAATTATTAATTATATACAAAGCTGCGCGTCATTCATATTCACCTGTAAAGATATCAGTTGACAATTCACAAGTTTTTACTCGTTACCCAGAAAAAAGTTGCATCGCATCAGTTATGGAAGCTGAAACCAAAACTAACAATTACCTCCCACATCACGACTGAGGCGCTCAGGAAGTAGAATATGGAAAGTAGAAGAAAAATGACAGAATACGGAAAGAAGAAGGGAAAAAGAAAGAAAAATAGAGATCATGAGATGAAGGAAGGGGATGGCGATGCCAAAGGGGAACAGAAGATGTGGTGCGGAGGTGGTGGTGGTGGGGGGTTGGGGGGCTTAGCGAAGGGAAGCAATGGTTGAGGGGGAGGGGGGGGGGGCCCCGGGTTGGGTGGGCAGGAAACCAAGTGTTCTTGCGGGGAAGAGAGTCTTTAGGAAGCCCTCGACTCGTGAGAGTGCTTGGGCTAAAACCGGGAAGTTACAAGTGGTGTGTGTATGCGAGTGCGTATGTCCCATGCCGCCACCTCTGCAACTAATAAGTCCAGCTCTCTTAAAAGGCTTGGAAAAGTTTGGGGGGAGGGGCGGCAACTTTTGGAATGAATAAACAAAGAAGCTAAACTTTATGAAAAATAGATGACACAGAAATTTAATATTTTGCTACACTTACAGTCTTCGTCGTTTGGCATTTAGCGGGAAGGACCCTGCTCACATTTGTAAAGCATAATCCAGTTCGTACGCAGTCTGTTACAAAGACAGGTAAATAAATTTTCATCTGGCTGCAAATATAAATATGCCTCACAGTCTGCATGAGGAATACGTCCTGTACATGCCAGAGAAAGAAAAACATAAACAAATACATTTATGAATGCACAAACTATTATATATATATATATATATATATATATATATATATATATTATATATATATATATATATATATATATATATATATATATATATGTTATATATATATATGTATGTATATATATATATATATATATATATATGTATATATATATATTTGTTTACGCATTAATAAATGTATGTGCTTTTCCATATATATACATACACACACACACACACACACACACACACACATATATATATATAATATATATATATATATATATATATATATATATATTTAGTTCTGCCTGAATTCACAGTCATTTACGCGCACTCATGCTCAAAAATGCGCTCTATATATACATATATATATATATATATATATATATATATATATATATATATATATTATATACTATGGGTATTCTTATTAAGTGCTAATGTACAAGTGGGATCCATTTCTTAAAACGAACACCTCTCCAATTTCCTATACGTTGATTCATCTCTAAGGCTGAAGTCTTCAAGGAGGAAAAAAATTGCTGCTGTGATGCTCCTCATATTCCCTCTTATGCCAGGAGCTGCTTCAACCATTAAACTAAGGTTACCATTAGAATTATACTAAATATACAATGGAGCTACACTACAACATATTGATAGTACAAAATATGTAAAAAATATCCAACACTGAAGTATGTTTCAAAAATAAAAATTATAAAAACTAACAAGCAAACACTGGAGACAGATCTAGAGGATTTTTCATGACACTTCACAAGACTAACTCCCCTAGCAATGGTGGGGGCTAGAGTCCTGAAGGATGCTGAAGTGTGATGTTCATCTTGGTAAACAATCTCAGCATCTCTGATCAGATCAACCAACGGAGGCAATTCATCATTTATATCCACACGCTGGATTTTCAAGGTAAGGGGTGGTAGTCCCTTCTGTAGGCATGCCTCTTTTGATCACTGAAACTTATAAACCATGCTGGTCTCAAGACTCCTTGGGTATACCCTATGAGTGGTGCTGTTCTTCATCAAAAAGGTAGCTACTAAGATAAATTTATGAAGAGTATCAAGCTAAATTTTCTTAAAGGGTGCCTTCTGCGTTTTTCCATAGGTAATGATTCCCTGGAACTCATCTACTTCGTAGATATCTATATACCGAATATACTGACTTTGTGATGGATAAGTATAGTTTGACGGATAGGTCTGTTTGTTTGTATGGTGTTTTTACGTTGCACGGAACTTGATGGATAGATATAGTTTTTTTATAAGTGTTTTGAGTCTGCGTGTGGAATTCCTTCATTTTCTTCTTTATTGTGTTTGATAACATGTCTCACAGACCTCCATTCTGATGGTGTAACACTGGATGCACCCTATGAAAAAGCATCGCGAAAGGTCTTCCCCTGCCCAAATTTAGCCGCTGTCTTCTGATAAAGAACAGCACCACATCCAAGGCACCCAAGCAGTCAATGACCAGTAAGCTCAAGTGTATCGTAATAACGTCTCTCTTCCTTTCCAAATGAGAAAGGTTCAATTTGTATTAACACTTTACAACTATCAAGTGAAAAATAAATACTGAAAAATAATACACAACTAAAGTAAGGATGTTGTATTTGGCATGTTAGGGCCTTTCTTTGAAATATTCTAACAGATACACGCAAATAGCTACTTCTTCTCTCACTGTGACCTACTAAAACATCGTGCATTTCTTTCCATTAGTGTGACCGGCTTCTTCCCATTAGAATACAGTATACCGTTGCGCAACTGCAGACTGTTATTGTGGGGAGCTAAGTGTGGCTGGCAAGGTTGTACTGAATTGGTCCAATCAGTGAATCTTCTGACGAAGATGGTAATACAGAACCACAATACTGGAGGTGCAGTCTGCATTTGAGTGATCTGACCCTACTATCTTCAGAAACCCTTGTCGAGTCTTATACGCTTTCTGGTGGGTCAGTCCTCAGCAAGGCCAGACCCCTTCTTGACGGTTGGGGTCAGTCAAAGAAAATGTCTTCATTGCTGTGGTCAGGATAAGGTATAACCTGCTTGCTTTAGTTATCACAAAATCATGACAGCGTGTCAGTGACTCCAACATCTTTCAAATCCACTTCTATGTCTGATCACCTATGGGGAAATAGGATGGGTGTCAACATTTCTGCCATCTCTTCTTGGCAACAAAGGGAAAGTGGCACTCTAAATCATCTCTATTCTTTCATAAAATGTGTCTGCTTTGAGAAATGTTGAAAACCGACAGGATAAGAAAAGCTTTAAGAACTAACGACTGAGGAAGTCAAAGTAATCTTCTCCTGCCTGAGTTAAAGTCTCACTTTTGTTAAAGAGGGAATCATCATCATCAGCGAAACAGCTACATTCACTTAATAAGAGAAAAATAATCAGGAAACTATACCTTTAAATCCTTTAAAGCAAAACGCTATTTTAATACCGATTGTTGATTATATGAATAAAGTAAGTAATGCGGGAAAACTAGAAAAAAATGACTAAGGAAGTATATGTTGTTCTATGGAAAGGAAATTTCACAGATTCATCTTAATCTTAAAATAAAAGTGCTGGGTCTTAACTGCTGTTGAAATAAAGTTAGAGCTTCCAGTTCAAGACAGAGGGAGGAAAATGAAGACTTAAATCAAGGTTAGTTAAGCACCAGAGAAAACAAAATAAATCGATGAACAGGGAAATTTTTCATTAAAAAGAAAAAAGAAAATAAATTACCAACATAAATGAGCTGGTGCTAATTTGGTGCTAAATAGCGATAACCACATCCCAACCCCCTTCTCTCTATAACAGGCTTTCGTCCGTAATATTACATTGTTACTATCACGGAAATCTAAATCAGGAGATCGAACTTTGAAGTCTTCACGACCTATTGAAAAGCAGAGTATTACTATTACACGTAAAATCTAGCAAACATGGTGCAAGTCTAATTCCTTTGGAGACCCTACAAATATTTCCTAAATGAAAGTACTCTATTTGTTGGACTGATCAATTCGGGGTACAACAAAATTTGCGACAAAGTTGGTGTAAACACGGTCCACTTTCTTTTCCAATGCCATCGTAAGGGGGATTATCTCAAGGACCTGCGCTAAAGCGCATAATAATGAGGACTGATAAGTATTCAAGGAGCCTTGCTGTCTACAGACACATGTTTCGTACTGTTGCCAACGTCCCTTAAGTGTTACCCTTCGATTTTAAGCATCGATCTTTGGGATGAACTTCCTAGTCGGTAGCTAGTGCTCCTGGAAATACTGAGGGACTTATGCGTTCAACACTTCAGGCATTCCTTGATGGTCACTCACTCAAATGCTGGTCAGGCCCTAATTTTATCACTTAAAAATGTGACGATAAGATAAAAAAAAAAAATGACCCCATGAAAATATGAATCGTGTAAACACAAAAATAAGAGCCTTTCTCTCTCTCTCTCTCTCTCTCTCTCTCTCTCTCTCTCTAAGTTTCAGGTTTAGAATTAAATTTATTATTTTTCCTTCTATGAATATGGCAACCAGAAAATAAGGAAATCATAATTGTCCTATAATAGTTAGACCGCACAATTGTTAACAACTCGTACACTTTAATGTGAATTACACTGGTCTATGTATACAAACATATATATATATTATATATATATATATATATATTATATATATATATATATATATATATATATATATATATATATATATATAACGCACATGCACTTGTCAATACAAAATACGAATGACTGATACATAAGGAGCAAAATCGCTCATTAAAAGAGATAAATAAATAAATCTGGTGGTAGCTCAGAGTTAGAACACTGGGTAGTAGCGTCACACTTGAGTAGCGTAAAAGGGCAAGAGACTAACAAACCTGATGGCTAATAGGTTATTATAATTACATATATAAAAATGAACAAACGGTCTTTCTTGTCAACACCATTACAATACCGACTACCATGAGCTGGATGTCATGGCCATGAAACTCGATTCGATGATGCTTAGAATCAAAATCAAAGAACGATTCTTCTCGAGGTTCAGGATTGAACTTGCGTCGGGGTCACTGCAAGGAAAAGCGATTCAAGAGTTGTTTCCTGAAGCTATGTATGGCCCACCAGGTCTTCCCCATAAAGCCGATTCCTCCTCGTCTTCCAAAGCGGGAAAGGACTCACTCCTCCTTCCCAAAAGTGTCCTAAAAATGTAGAATCCCGGAGGTAAATTCATTAAGGACCCGATAAGCACTATGGGGAGGTAGTCGCCCCGTGGGACTCCTGTCCTTTACAGCGTCAAAACCCAAATAGATAAAAGGGGGAACGGTGTCAAGGAGAGGGATATATAACGCAGTGTCCTCCAACGGGAGGACGAAAGATAATTGATAAAAGAGAAATAATGATGGAATGATATAGAAGACGGACCATTTACGAAAAACTGGATACATAGAGCAGTCGATTAAAATATGTGAGAATAATCCTCAAAGAAAGGAAAAATTTCACAACGAATGAACTTTAAAAAATAAACAGAGAAGGGACAGTGTCGAGGATGGATGCAGAAAGATGAGGAAATGGAAAGAAAATTTTATTCCAGAGAGGATATTGAATAA
>NC_061108.1:39895236-39905236 GCF_015104395.2 Macrobrachium nipponense
TTGCACACCAAGGAACCCTCTCTAACTTCCGATGTTTTAACATCCATCACAATATCAAACACGTAGGGACTAGGGACTGAACCCTGGTGGAGACCAACTCTCACCCAAAACTTCTCTGTAGTTCCAACAGACGGTGCTTCTTACTTGCGTGGTTGCCTCTCCATAACTATCTTTCATTATTCATTATTGTCTCTATACCTCCCGGCTTTGTAACTTAAAATCTGCATTTTGCTTTATTTCATTTACTCTGATTAGCCATATTTGAAACTTCATTTTACCATTTTTATAGTAACTGTATTTGCTGTATTATTATGCATTCTATTATAAGAAGTGTAATGACATTATCATTATAATATAATATAATATATATATTTATATCTTCCGAAAGTAATTTTTTTCTACCCGTAGCAGATGCTGATACCTATTTATAGGTGGGTGGACTGGTGAGCCATATGGAGGGAGCAATCCATGGACCAAGTGTGTGTGTGTGTGTGTGTGTGTGATCAGATTTTTATTTACTTTTGGGAGGAAGCGGCCAAACCCACTCTCCAAGCGCTTGAGGACGGTCAAGCATTCTTTATGCTAACATCGTCTGTTGTTCACAGGGACAGTCTAAGAACTGACCGGATTTCATGACCCCTACATCAATTATGTATATATATATATATATATATATATATATATATATATATATATATACTATTATATATATATATATATGTACATATATATATATGTACATTTATATATATATAATATATATATATATATATCTATATATGTACTATATATATCTATATATATACATATGTCCATATATATATATATATATATATATATATATATATATATATATATATATATATATCATATATATGTATATACATAATAAATATATATATATATATATCTATCTATATATACATATATATAATATATACATATATAATATTATATATATCATACGTATATGTGTGCATATACATATATGCATGTGTCTGTTTGCATACAACACACACACAAACACGTGTATGCGTGTGTGCGCCAGCCTGCTTAGCAGGTACTTTTCTCCTTAATTATGTTATTTCAATCTGACAAGAAGTTGTTCTTCAGGCAGTACATGGAAAATAAATGCTTTGAGTTTCCGAACTACTTCATTTCATTGATCAGCGGAAAAATTGATACAAAAGACATAAGAACTGGGTCTATGAGTCAAGAATTTGAGTTAGGTAATCACCGAGCGGGAATAAGGACTAGCGAAAATGGAAAACCAACTGTTAAAGGTTGACACTGGAATGGAGACAAATTATGTTTTGTCGGTGCGATCTGATCGGCGGGCGAGGTGGGAGGACTATGAAGGCTCCTTATTCCCAGGGCGTCTGATGGTCCACTCAAGTATCTTAACGCTGAAAATATTGGTTCCTACTGGAGATTTACTGCCAGTTACTCCTGTAATGGACATATAGATAGAGAGGAGTACAGGGTTGGTTTTGGACCCTGCTATTAGTCTCCTTCATTCATTCCAGCTGTCCACTCACCAACGTGGATTTTAGATAGCGGTGGCGGCAATATGCATATCTAGCGTGATTGGCTGAAATCTTTGTTTCCGATATGGCAATCTTACTGTGATCAAAATGTAACTAGATCTTCAGTAATTCATCTAGATGCTTCCACATACAAATAACCCTTTAACTCTCTAATATATATGTAGATCAGGAACATACCGATTAATAATGATAGCATAACAATCAATACACGTACACGATAGACGAACTTATATCACAAACTCTACGCAGATCAAACATAACCGTACGATCATCTTTCAACAATTATGCTTTGTCTCATCGTCGTAGGTAAATAAAAAGACTTTTGGCTATGCAAGTGAGGAAAATGGAAATTTAATAGTTTCTTAGATGCAAATTACAAGAGTAGGGAAATATTCGAAATAGCATGAAATATTACTGTCTATGAGGCTGTCTAGTTTGTGTGAAAGGAACGGCCACTGCAACAAGAGCCGGAAGGTGGGAAATTGCAATTAATGCATGGCAATGGTATTGCGGTTACCTTTTCGAATTACTTTTCGAATTACTTTGAGCAAACAAAGTATTATTAAACATCAGCGACTGGGCAAATTTAGCAGTATTTTGCAAAAACAAATTATCGATCAAAAGTTTGAAATCGCACAGAGTTCCTCCCCAGCCCCCCTCCCCCCGCCTTTACTTTGTATGTTGACATATACGGCATAGCACGATAGCCTAGACTAATTCTTTTTTAAGGGTATTGGAACGATATTTAGATAGAATCAACACATACAGTAGACAATGAGTAAGCAACTTCGATTGATACGAAAAGAAAGTTTTCTATAATAAAGGCCAGTAAAATCAAATATCTGACGAATCAATAGTACGAGCCATACTATCGCTAGCCAATACTTCGTGTTACAGCGGTTTATATAATTAAAGGCTATTTTTCCAGTTTACGTACATGGATGACTTTGATATCATATTAAGTTGTTTATAATCATGCTATGAACTCGTTTGAATGATATGGAAATCATGTGATCTGAACAGTTTCTAGGCAAAGGTCTACTATGTGTACATGGAGCTATAGCATAGCAGTGAGATAAAGCATGGTTATTGTAGGCCCATCGTTCGTTTGTGTTTGATAAGAACAGAACTTCTGATACAACCTCGTCTTTGTTTATTATTCTTATGACAAGGTGTGAGGGTTCTTGTATATATATCCTTCAAATACATTACTGCAGAAAGTTTTAGTTCAATAGTAAACGTCAACATGGTAATATTGTTTGTTGTTTGTATGGTATTTTGACGTTGCATGGAACCAGTGGTTATTCAGCAACGGGACCAACGGCTTTACGTGACTTCCGAACCACGTCGAGAGTGAACTTCTATCACCGGAAATACACATCCCTGTGGCGCTTAACATGGTAATATTAAAGCTACAGTAATTCATGTGCATTAATTTAATTAAGAATAACTCAACAGCATATTTTCACCTATTCTCAAGACTTCAACGCCCGAATCACTTATAAAAGTAGTCGAAACAACAATACAAAAGAGTGCCGTTGAGGTTTTAACGAGCTTTAATGATTTTGCCTGATCTGCTACGGTTTCAGATTTTTAAGTCGACGTCAACCAAACAATATCGTGCACAGTCGTAGTCATCAATTATGTTCGCAAACACACACACACACACATACACACAGATATATATATATATATATATATATATATATATATATATATATATAATATATATATCATATATATATACTGTAGACTATTTGCCTCTGCTGAAATTACTACTTTTCGTATCTTCCGAATGAGGATATCATTTGCAGATATGATATATTTGGTGGAAATAGAATATTGACCCACTTAAAAAGACAAATAATTTTGATATTTTAAAATCTGTCAAGGTGGTTACCAATAATGCAAAGCAAGAAAGCCCAAAACATACAGAATGGTCTCAGAAAATGTCCTATTTTTACTATGAAATGTTACCGCAAACTAATATTGTTATGAGGGGGCTTAGACTGATAAAATGACTGATATCCTACCTCACCCAGTTTCAACATTTCTCGTGTGTCGAACGGAAAGCTGGCCTCTTGAAATTCTGAACTGGAAAACTAGTCTGTATTGCTGTTATGAGAAGTGTCAAGCTAGAAAATTATGCATGACTGCAAATCTTAGCAGGTGGATTAAAAATAAGAAATAAAATGTTTAATCTCACTAGATTTTTCTTTCTCCGAAAAGACAATGTTTCCTTTTGAGGTTATACAAAGATTATATTGAAGGCTTGGAAAACGAGCGAAAAGCACAAAAAACCATTAGCACCTAAGAATTTCAAAAATAATTTGTTGAAAAGTGATGGACTAAAAGACTGGCGAGTTCTCAGAAACTGGAGAGAATGTTTTCCACAATACGTGACCTACGGACATCATCTTAAAACAGCAACTGGGTGAACGTTAGTTTAGGATTTAGGAAAATTGGAAAGTCAACATTCGACTTTGTGACAAAGTGCATGGGTGACAATAAAGAAAAATGATGTGATTTGATGAAAGATGAATTGTATGGAATCTCTAACAGGATCTGGTGAAAGAGAGGTACCTAAATTTATTTTTTAACAAGAGATTAGTTTTTTACCTGACGACATCGAACGACAGATCGTGAACTTGGACGAAATTAAGTCTATGAGAAAAGATGAACTATTGTCAAGATCTATAAATTTTGCTAGGAACACACACAAACAGAGAGAGAGAGAGAGAGAGAGAGAGAGAGAGAGAGAGAGAGAGAGAGAGAGAGAGAGAGAGAGAGTTGTTACTCATGCAGCATTGGTTTCTCTTTGCAGATTGGAAATTCTGGCCTAATCTGATCAGGAAAACTCCAAGGAGTTCTAAAGATTATGCGACTGTCATTATTAATCCTTGAAAGGTACTTGTTTCTATGAATAGAAATGACCTTTTGAGAACAATACCTTGAAAAATGGCAACTTATAAATATAATAAAACTATGGGAGGTACTTTGAAATAAACTGACAACCCACAAAATATCAAGGGAAAAACTGCTGCTAACGTTCTTTCTTCTAAGTACCACTGAGGTCTCTCACTGATTCAAGGGAACATTATTTGCCATCCATAAGGACGCTCAAGCTTCGTGTACGAGGCTATAAAGAAAGGAGCGTAATATATTCTTTTGACTTCAAGGTCGCTGTATATATGCAACTCCAAATAAAATCGCAACAAAAGCAGATCCAAATGAAACCGCAGCGTACATAACATGAAAAAATATGGATATATAAAGCCAAAAGTCTGTCGTGATGATGATAATCCGTGCATCCCAACATTCAAATATCATAACCTCTCCCTCAAAATGACATTGCACCATTTGACACCAAGCAGTTCAAGATATGTTGACCACGACATTTGGAAACCTGAATTTCAAATCTATTTTCTTAAGAGACCGTTTACACGAGCAGAGCCTGGTCATGATCCGCACTAATACGTCCCTTGACTTAAGAACATCGTCAACATCAGCCTCTCTTTAAGCAGCTATTACAGTGTTACACGAAATGTGAAAGGCACTAAAAACGAAAGAAAAGAAAAGAAAGAAAGAAAGAAAAGAAAAAAAAAATATATATATATATATATATATATATATATATATATATATATATATATATATATATATATATATATATATATATATAATATATATATATATATATATATATATTATATATATATATATATATATATATATATTATATATATATATATATATATATATATATATATATATATATATATATATATATATATATATATATATATATATATATATATATATATATATATATATACCTAGTATAAACCTAGTGATCTGCAGGCATGGTTAAAGTGGCATAAGAAGGGCTGACATGGTGAGAATTGCAGAAATACTGCCTCAAGATATGTTGAGTCATCCACATCGGGAAACGCTTCCGACGGACATTGCATCGACAGCCATTTCACCAGAAGACGTCTCAAAGACGGGCATTGCAAGGAACGGATATTTCACTGAAAGGATGTTTGACCGAATGGACAGTTGGCCTATTAAACAAAAGGCTTTCTTGACCTTGTTTGTTAGTTTCACTCTTTTTAAGGTTGACTGCCTTTTGAAATTTTTCTTTTACAAATGCTTTATAAAGAAACCATAAAATGAAAAAATAATTAAATAACTGGGTACAAGAAAAATCTTAACTGCGCATAAGAGCAATTACTCTCTAGAAATCGATTCATTTTTCTCAATAACATACTACTTCAGGTTTGTTTCATAACTGATATACCTATCCTTTTTTTTTCCTCAGTAGAATCGTCATCTGCATCTAGGCAAAATGGCTAACGTTGGTTTGGACTGGAGGAAACACAAAAATTCAAACAAGAAACCAACGACGATTTCCTAGGAACCAGAGGAACCGCAAGCTTTCTTTTCCGAAAGATGGAGGGAGCGGCATGTTAAAATTGTCTATTATTTGTTCGGTCGTTTCTTTCACGGCCAATATCCCTTCAGTGACATATGAGTCGGTGGACTGTCTGTCAGCCAAACGTCCGTCTGCTATCTGTCCTGGAGCGCCGCTGGGAAAGGTCAGGCTGGTGAAAAGTGGACATAATTCGAAAGTCTTCGACAGAAAGGAAGAGAGGGATGGCTACCTAGAAAACTGGACTGAGAATGTAGCCAGTGTGTGAGGACGAAAGCCTTCATATCCTTCATTCCCAAGAAATCGATGATCAAAGTTAAAGCTAAAGAGAACGACGTGACGATGAATATTCTGCCTAGGGGATGGAGCAAGTGATACTGCAGCAGTGTTCTGAACGAAGGGTCATCTTTTAGTCTCAAGTCAGATGATCAATGTGAGTGATATTTTTAAAAGATACTGCTTCATACGAGACCAATATTTCATTCATACCACCTATATGTAACGAGTAAAAAAATGCGCTAAAGTCTCTTCGGCTAATGATGTATGAAACTCTCAGACGCGGTCCATGAAACTCAGCCACGGTCTGGTGGTGGCATGTGTTGTTAGCACCTACAGCGGTGCCAGACGCACAATCATAGCTAACTTTAGCCTCCAGTAGAATCAAAACTACCGAGGCTTGGGGGCTGCAATTTGGTATGTTTGATGTTTGGAGTGAGGATGATCAACGTACCAATTTGCAGCCCTCTAGCCCCAGTAGCTCTTACGATCTAAGGGCGGACAGAAAGAGTTCGGACGGGCAGACAAATAGCCATCTCAATAGTTTTACTTTACAGAAAACTTAAAATACTGTTCAATTAGATGCTTTCGTCTTCTCTCTTTGGACCAAGATATGCTATAGTATTATCATTTCACTCACTTTATAAAGGCGGGGTTAAACTTTGCGACTTCACACTGCACATGTTGCAATGGCTCGGTTGGCCTACACAATTTAAAATTATGACATCCGCGGGTACGTCGGGGTGAAATTGCCGACATACGCAGTAGTAGCCGTATGTCGCCAATGTTCTAGGCTATGCCGACTTTTACCTTTATTTATTTATGTATTATTTATTTATTTATTTTTATTTATTTATTTATTTATTTTATTTTATTTTATTTTTTTTTTTGGGGGTGGGGTGGGGGTGAGGGGGGGGGGGGGGTGGGGGGGGGGGGGGTGGGGTGGGTGGGGGGCGGGGGGGGTTTCGGGGGGGGGGGGGGGCTGCGACTTTCAGGGAAGGCACTTGTGACTGTCACAAAGGCATTAATACTTATTCCCGACGTACCTAACGGCACATGCCGACATAGGCAAGTGTGTTGTGAACTGGTTGAAGTGGATATTCGGAGCTGGTGGGAATTCGGCAATCATTCCCGTTCCAGACGCAGACAGAGGAACAAGGTGGACCCTCAGAACCGCAATTTGTCAACCTGACTGTTGACAACTTCCATCTCATTGAATCAGCTCTGGCTTTAGTGAAATTTTATCATTCACCTTGCAGTTAAGACTGCAGGACTAAAAGAAAGAGAAGGCCAAGAACCAAAGAATGAGGAGGAGGAGGAGATGCTGGATGTGGCCATAATTACAAAGAAGAGGAGAAAGGTTATTACGACAATCTATTGAGAGAATGGGCAATTGAAACTCCAGGACTGTACCTCAATTTTAAGAGAATAAGAGGACCTTTTAAATGAAATTGTCGAATGGTCACGCCCTACATCGGGAAGATCCTCATACTCCGGAGAAAACCCATTCTGCCTGGCCTGTGCGTTCTACCTGCAGTTGTGGACGCAGAATACATGTTAATGTACGTCGATAGGGGTGTCATAGGGCCCGAGTCAGATGATGGTGGTTTGTGAAGACACTGCTCTGCCGAATGCTTGATGGAAATGAAGCTAATCTACCAAATGAAAGTGAAGACAAACACCCGGCCACCCCCCCCCCCCCCCCTTCGCCTATTTCTCCACTGGAGATGACGCCTTCGCTCTGAAAAAGTAAATGATAAAGCCATACCCTGCACGAAATGTAACAGAAAATGAGCGCATCTATAATTACCGGCTGATCAGGGCAAGACGTGCAGTGAAGGTTGCCTTTGGCATACTAGCAAACAGGTAGATATTGTTCACAATTATTATACTGTCTTTATTCAGTCTGCTTTTTTAAATGCCTATTGATATGATATACCTTTTGGATGCCAAATATTTTTTTTTACATAAATAATAGGTATTTAACATACAATACCTTTCGTTTACCATCTAATAATTAAATTAATGTTTTCCAATTGTCTCCCACAGATTCAGTTTTTTACTCCCCCATTCAACTTTGTGTGTTGCACAACTTGATTTCAACAAGATATCCTAGTGCCAACACTGATGCAGATCAAGAAGACTCGGTAACACATGAGGTCCTTCCTATCTGGTCAATGGAAATCTGACGAAATGTTACCGAAGCTGACTTCCCCAACCCGACCGGGAGCACCCCTGATTGGCAGGGCTCAACGTGATCACCTTCGTGATTATGTAGACTCCCCTGCAGGTTCCGTTCCTTGCCAAAATTCAATGGTTGGTATAATTAAACAAAGCAATAGAAAATGCCTGTACATACATTCTAAACTTAAATCTACATAACTTTGTATATTGTAAATATCCAAATAAATTATGAAATTGTAACATATTTATATTATTACTCAACATATTTTCTTGTGAGTGTTAACAATGTCATATTTCTCTATATATAACATACTCAAAGTACATCAAGAATATTGGAAATCCAAATTATAATTTCTAATGGAAATAAAAAAAGTGCCTTTTCATTTATTAAACTTCACAACAATAAAAGTTACTAGTACGAAATGTCGATATTGTTACTATATATATTTCCAATAAGGTTGATTTGTGTATTATTCATGTATATGAGTTCTTGGGCAATATGATATACTGAAAATCTTGTATCAGAAGATGTTGCCTTTTATAGCAGAAAATGTTCCACGTGACAGCGCATCCCTGCGCAGGCTGGGAGGGACAAATGACATTGCGTAAGTTGTAACAGACACCGTATGAAGGAATTGCTAGCAACCCGTGTCTGCCACAACCACATGAAACTTATTCACGTACGTCGGAAGGGCATAACGACATTCTCTCGTATGTCGGTCTGGCTAGACAATCGACCGCGTATGCCGAATGCAGCTTTGGGCATCCGCAATCACTCGGCGGACGTCGGCAAACTCGAGAACTAGTCGTGGACTGTGTGATGGCGCATGGAGATTTGAGCGTAAATAGGTCGTGATTCAGTTGTAAAGCTGCTGTTACAACATGCGCGGTGTGAAATCGCCAATGTTTGTCCACAGCTTAATGTATATACGTCATTAAATCTGGACCTGCCACCCGCAATGATGGCAGACTTACTTTTCACGCTACGAACACGAGTAAATAATTGAATGCAATGATATTTAAATGGCAAAGGCGTTCTCGTTTTTTATAAGGACAAGGATGTTTAACAGACATAATATATATATATATATATAATATATATATATATATATATATATATATATAGTATATATGTGCGTGTTTGTGTGTTTGTGTCAGATAAAGGAAAGGTATGTAGTAGTGTTTTGATTAAGAAAGTAAGACAGATAACAGGTTGATAAGGAGAGAAAAGTGGGCTTTAGAAAGTGAAGAAGATTTGTGGATCAAGGTATGTTACGAAACAGTTATGTTAGAAGTCTCGAAGTCTTAAACTTTGCTGTATACACGAACCTAGATCTAGTAAGTTTACAGAACTGACAGAGAGGTAATAGTCAGAGGATATTGAGGATATATGGTCCAATCAGTATATTGCTGACGGCGATAAACAGATTTTAGTAAAGAATGAACAGATGGAGTGCAATAAATATTGGAAAGGAGGGGACTCAAAATCCAGAACGAGAAAGTAGAGAAAGATAAATGGTGCTGTGTAAAAGGTGTCTGCACAGAGGGCTCATCCATGATT
>NC_061108.1:39910236-39960236 GCF_015104395.2 Macrobrachium nipponense
AATTATAGCATGCAGAATTAACATTATTTTAGTCTCTTGTGTCTTTCATTTACACAGCGTGATACGTACGCGCATGTGTCCATTGCAGTTTGCAAGCATTTATTTATTTCCTTTATCGAGTACTTCAGCAAAGGACTGAGCATTTACAATTTACCATTACCTGTCGTTGCCCGAGTGGTCTTGCTCATTTTTATCCCAAAAGACTTGCGTGTACCGCAAGCACAAACCGCACAGTGTGTCATCGCAAATTCATTACTTCCAGACAAGGAAGCCTACCAGTCTAGGACTGGCCACCACCAGTGCACGTCAGGTCTTAACATTTCACAGTGCCACTAATTCTTGACCCTGTCCATCGACTGGCTGCTGGAGTACTCCCACCTTTTACTTTCTCTCCTCCACTATTACCCCCTGCTACGAGCAGTACCATTTCTCTTCAGTATATTTAAGTATACTGCATTTAGTGTCATCCGACAGGACACACCAGCACGATACCAGTGCTCCAGACAAGGAACGCCTCCTCATAAGTGCCGTGCACCTGTACAGGCCGTACAGGTAGCCATTCTACCTGCGTGTCCGTCCTGCGGAACGCCCATTAGTGTGACGTGCGCCGCACACTCCATTTGATTTGTCCGCCTCATCAGAAGGTGCCAATCCCCAAAGTGCCACAGAGCACCCAGTCCTTTAAGACTTTTTCATCCGAGCCTCCACTGCAGCCTAAGGAAATGGCTTCGGCTGCCCAACCACATATATCCATGGAGTTGGAGAGGCTCCAGACACTCATGGCTCTGGGCACGAACGCCGGTTACACTGGGCAGGAACTCACCCAGTGGGTGAAGGGGCAGGTGGATGATCTGCTCCTGCAAGAGAGAGCCGCCAGAGAAGAAGAGAGGAAGGAAAAGGAAGCAGAGAGGAAGGAAAAAGAAGCAGAGAGGAAGGAAAAAGAAGCAGAGAGGAAGGCAAGGGAAGAAGAGAGGAAGCATGAGCTAGCTCTCAAGGAGAAGGAGCTCGAGGTGGAGAAGGCACGACAGGCGAACGCCGAAGCCCTAGCCATGCAGCCAGCTCCCAGCCCCACGCCTACGGTGTCGTCCAATCCTATTGCCAGCATTAACGCTCTCATCCCGAAGTGGACTGAGGATGAGCCCGAGGCATGGCTGGAAGAAGTGGAAGCCTTATTCGAAAACTACCCTACCACTGAGATAGAGAGGGCCGCCCTGCTTGCCAAGCACCTGGACGGCAAGGCTAAGACTGCCCTCCGCTCACTGGATCAGGGTCAGTGCGAGGGGACCTGGTGGAAGTTCGCCGGTCATTACAAAGGCCTATGAAATCACCCCGGAGAGGTGGAGGCAGCGGTTTCAGAGGTCAGGCAAAGAAGTTGGTTGGGCCTGGGGAGATTACTCCTACCACAAAATCCAAGCCGGAAAGCGCTGGCTCGAGGCCATGTCGTGCACCGAGTTCCAGGACCTGTTTAACAGGATCATGCTGGAAGACCTCTACCAGTGTGTACCTGGGCCACTCGCAGTGCACCTTAACGACAAGCAACCCAAGACACTTGCGGAAGCTTGTCGCCTGGCTGACGACTGGGAGACCCAATTCAACCCCTCTCAGCACCGCCCAACCCACCGACGCATAGTGCCCACTCCCGGTCATCTCTCTGGATCCACTCGGCCAAAGGACGCCCACCAAGGACACCCACGGACTTGCAACATTTGCAAGAAAGTGGGTCACCTCGCAGCAGAGTGCCGCCTCAAGAGCACTGAGAGCCACAAACCCCCTCAGAACCCTCCTAGACCACCGAACGGTGCCTCAGCCTCCTCTCAAGACCAATCAGATGCCTTACAGAGACCAGCCCAGCAGAGGGACTCCTTCAGAGCCTGTGGGGCTACAGGGAACTACTCCCCTGGATATCCCGGGTGCCCCAAGCACGTGCCTTCGACCAGGCACGTCCATCTGATCAGTGCTACAACCCCCTCGACCGTTATGCCCGAGTCCAGGTCTCACCCTGAGCGGGTGTGGACCACTTCAGTCACAGTGGCACCCCTGGATGGCTCTACCCTACCTGTGACTTCTTGCCAGTTGCGGTAGATACCGGCTCCGATCTGTGCCTCATAGACAGGGACCAAGTGCCACCCAGTGCCACCGTCGACGAGCACATCAGGTGGGCCATGACTGGGGTCGAAGGGCAGTCCAAGACCGTTCCCACAGTCGTCCTGCAGGTCACAACTCCTTGGTGCACCAAACCTCACCGCCTAGGTGTAGTGCGTACGATTCGGCATGGAGTAGGTTTCCTATTGGGACGGGACCTCCTCTGGGGATGTCCCTCCCCCACACCCACTCCAGGGCCAAGCTACTCACCTCACCACATCAAATCACGGCCAGAGAGGACTCTTCACCTGTGCCAGAGCACACTGCCAGCCTTGGTGACTCCACAGATTCGCAACCTGTGGGGCCATCTCGGCCATCTCGGCCTTACCGTCCAATGCCACAGAAGAAGTTCTCGAACCAGTTCTGCCGAGACTGTGGCCGCAAGGGTCACATGTCTGCCAACTACGTAGGGTGCGCGAATTACAATATTCCTGCCATCGCAATGGCAGTTACCAATCCTTCGTTACTAGGACCCCCAGCTCAGGGCCCTATAACCGTCGCACCCCTCCAAGGTCATTATCCACCAAGCCATGTCCGAGCCTTTGATGACTCCGGCGCTCAAATCTCCCTGATACGGGAAGATCAAATCCCCCGAGGGCCTACCATTGATAGACGGCAACTGATCACGATTGAAGGCATCAATCATAGTAAGATGATCCTTCCCACCGTCCAATTGAGAGTCGTACGACCTCACCTTTCCAATTTGTACACCTGGCAGTTGCAGCTACCTTCCAGGAGGTTACGACCTCATCCTAGGGCATGACCTGAAGTCTCCCATTACCAAGGGCCCGCTGAGAGGTATTGCACCTCCGGTACCCGCCACAGGTCCAGTCGACCTCAACTCTCTGCCAGTGCCACTTGGCAGCACTGAGCAGCGCCAAGCTCCGTCCAGCCTGGACGTAGAGCCACCACAGAACTTGACTTCCGCGCCTGGCCCCGAGCTAGTGCCGGCGCCTAACCTAACCAAGGATCCTCCTACAGGAGATCCTCCAACAGGCATGGAGCTTACCGCAGCCCATGGCCAATCCCAAGTCCATGAATCTTATTCACCCTCACCACTGACGCCCGAGGATGAACCTCCGGCAGACCTAACCTTCATACCTCCTCTGGAAAGCCAGGAACTGCCCGACCAGGAGTCAGCCTGGAGTTTTCCCCTTACGACGGCTGTCGCAGCAGCTGGAGTGAGGGCCTCCCCTGCAGTAGGTTCCACCTCTACGACGGTTGCTGCAGATACCGAAGTAGGGTGTTCTCCTGAAATCCCTCAGGCTACCACTGCCTCTGCTCCTGCCGGCGTTTCTGGCCTTACCCCAGAGCCGGTGCCTCCGTCTACTCCAAGGACTGGTATAGCCAGGTCCTGGAGGAATAAGAAGAAGAAGAAGAAGAAGGGACGTCATTAACATACTAACAAAAGAGCCACATGCTCTCCTTGACACCTGTGCCCGAGGTACAGTATCGCATTCAATTGCAGTGTGATCCTGGCACCTACCCAGAGAAGGTAGCCAGCCTGATCTCTGCCAGTAGAACTAACCCTCTAACCCCTAGCCATCGTAATACTAACCCTCACTTAAATATAATTACCTCATTGCATTTCCATCCTGGTCAACTAACTACTCATCATCCCCACGCATCATTACCTCTTATCATGTATTTTAACAATTCCGTCGCGGAACTACTGCTGTGCGTACCACACTCTGGAATGATTGCGTCTTCATTTAACTATAATGAGTAGGTTAGGCTAATGATTTAGTACCAGGGCATTAGGTTAGTAGCAAGTAGAATTTTCAAGGAACCTTATCTAGGGGTAGAGTAGACTGTCGTCACAAGACAACCCGTAGTTATTACTTAGGCTAGACTACATTACTCCATTAAGTTAGTACACTTAGCATCTCCACCTATAAGTTAGGTAGGCCACTGTAGTTAGCTGTATCACTGCTCAAAAAAACTTCAAGTTAGAGTAGGAGAACTGGGTAGTCGAGACGATCAACTTATTTAAGCCAAGACCTTCACGCCCGAAAGGGAGTGAAGGCCTTCTTAACAGGGGGAGCTGTGACGTTTATAGATTGTTTCGTCTACCCCGCAATTAATTAATTAATTTGATTTGGAAAATGGCAGCCATTTCCTCCAAATATCAGCTGATTTTTAGGAAACGCGGGAACCAAAACCCGCCAGCCAGAGATAGGGGGTTCCCCAGTTGGGGGAAAAGAGTCTTTTGTCAGCTTTAGGGACGTATCTCAAAAGGGAAGGATGTAGGCAGATTGGTACTTCTTAGACCTATATCTTAAGCTCTCTTTCCTGTGACCCCTCTGCTGGCTTTATGTCGTTTTCCAGGATTTGCCTTGCTCGTGGGGGGTTAAGCTGAATCCCAACACCCAAGCAAACCACCTGAATTCTGTCTCAGTCGGCTGCAAGACGTGACCTCGGACGGATGTCCAACTATCTGCCTTCCTGTTAGGCCTATCTAGGGCGTGAGTGGTGCGCCAAGATACCCAGGCCCAAGACGAAGCGGCCACGTTTTTCTACAAAGGTCCACACTGAACACGACATCCAGGTACGTCTTGTGGAACAGCATATTGCCAGTCTCTCCCATCCTATTATCATTTGATCCTCATTCTCCCAATTCAATTTCCAGCCCCAAAAGGAATTCATCCTTTTGTTCCCTCTCACTGCCTCATGGCCACATGCTCCCCCTTGTGTGATCGTCCCAGACCAATGAAGTCATTGCATACCTCAGTGAAACATTAAAAGTTCTTTCTCCCCAGTGTTAGAGAATTAATTAATCAAAACAAGAAGTCATTTTTTCCTTTTATCTTGTTTAACCTGGGATTCTTTTCCAGATTCCATGAGTCACGTGCCCAGTCTCTGCCCGCAAGTGTTGCATTACCCAAGTTTATGAAACCAGCTTGAATTAATCACACTTTAGCCAGCTATCCATTTGTGAAAGATTATAAGTCCCGACGTGGGGGCCAATAGCATTCACTTTTCTCCAGGCCAGCAAGGGCCTCTTTTGTAAATAAATAGCTGTAAAGTAACGAGCTGAGTTTTCTGGCGACCTTTTCCTCTAAAGAAATATTCATTAATAATCAGTTTTACGGTAAGTTCAATTAATTTCTACTTGTCTTCCTTCAATTATTTCCGTTTACGTACAGCCTCTCTCAAGGCCGCTAAATACGTAACAATATATATATATATATATATATATATATATATACACACACACATATATATACATATACACATATATATATATATATATATATATATATATATATATATAGATATATATATATATACACATGTATATATAGTCACACGTGACGTTTTCTTTATCCTTAAAAGATTAAGTCACAAAAATCACTTAATATCGATTTCACTTCACCTTGAGAATAACTTATACTCAGAAGGAATTACAAATGATGAATGCATCTGCGTTGCCAAGGTTGGACGCAAGTATCACATATAATTTTCCACTGGTGAATGATGTTCCAAAGATAATGTGAATCCGACATTACGTAGTATGTGTGGTTACGTATATACATATACTGAGCCACAGAGAATATATATATTATATAATATATGTATATATATATATATATATATATATATATATATATATATATATATATATATATATATGCTGTTTATATCAAATTCTTCATCTAGGGTTCAACAGCCAAAATGGGTAAGTAACAGCGATCACTGCGTTGTTTCCCTCTAGACACCCCTTGTTAGTGGAAACGACTTTAAGTTGACCTCAATATGTTGTTTTTTCTCACCGAGTCTCCCCCTGTTTGAGGAACAGCTTTATGTTAAAAAAATATACAATTTGCATATTTGACGGAAGGAGAGGCCCTTCGAGCTGAATATGGAGTTACTTACTATATATCGTTATTGGGACCCTACCTAACGCGGCCTATGGAGGAGCTTGGAAATGTATGGGCTGTCTGACTTTCATAACATTCACATTTTGTCATGATTATTGTTTTCAGTGAGTGCAAAGAGGTGAAGGAAAATGCCATCAATTTTATTAAATGCCGATGTTAAGATTTCAATCGATATTCGTCCAAAAAACGTGAAGATCTTACGTGACATTAAGATTTGCAGATTTAAAAAAAATTACAGTTTGAAAGCCCCTATACATCATTCAACCTATCCCAAATCAAATTTGTTATTTTTTATACTATTAGATTTTGAGGTTTCCAGTGTTCATGGAGTCTTAATAGGGCCTCCTAATGTGTATGTATTATTTTATCTACTTACATTCAACCGCAAGCAACAGCAAGGACTGTTCCCTGCTTTGCTCTTCCTACCTTGAATAATACACGTTGCTGACTTTGCAAGGCCGTTTGCCAGCTCTGCCTTTATCATGCATGAGGTAGCCTTATCCCTCCCTTATACATTATAGAAATGTTGACGGAAAGGTGCCTCTCTCTCTCTCTCTCTCTCTCTCTCTCTCTCTCTCTCTCTCTCTCTCTCTCTCTCTCTCTCTCTCTCTCCCCTATTGTTTTGCACCCATTTTTTTCAGAAAGATGGATAGTAGATTTTTTATATTTCTATTCATGTATATCATCATCACTGGTTGTCCTAACTATAATTCAGACAACCTTTTTAATTATCATGTTTGTATTACATTGTATCATTTAATCATTTAATTCCCTAGTCTCTCACTTTTCTTTCTTCTTTATTCTGAATGTTTGCCAATATTTATCACTTACCTCTTCGCACATATTTTTGGAATATTTTCGTCATAATTCCACATTTCCACAGTTTTTGTTGTCCCTTTCCTTCGACATCATTTTCCAGGTTGAAATCTATTCCTTTTAATTCATTCCCTGTTGTTTAACTACGATGGATCGTTCTTGCATTTGTTATCATTCGGTTTGTTTTCACAAGCAATTAGGATTCCCTTTGGTCATTTCCATTCTTTACTACTAGTTTATTTTTTTTCATTTCTTGCAATTCTTTAATCTTGGCAGCTCAACTTTATGCCGAATCGATGACATTTCTCATAAAAAAATATTACTACATGACATATACATTTCTTAGTTCATGGTATCCACGTTCTCCAGAAAGCTCCTTTTTTGTTATCTTAAAGGTCTTCGCTCCATATCCTGCTGTGAAATATTGGTCTTTCTTACTATGAATGCCGCTCTAAGCCGGGAGGACATAAGGCAAAATGGAAACGGTTAAACTCGAATAAACATTTCTAGATCTTTCCTCTGCTTAAACATAACCGCATACTTACTTCGGCATAATGAAGAAAAAATCTTCTTCCGTCACAATGCATATTTCTGCAGTGAATACGCTCCTCACTGGTACCCCATTTCTACACTATTATTCTAAACAATTATGGCTCAGTGAAGTATGGGTGTGTACAGACATCTCTTCTCTAAACCCAAAATAGCTGCCACTTACTCGTACAGCAGGGAAGCCCATACACTGAGGTATTTAATAGAGCAGTTATTATGGTGGGACTAAGGTCAACCAGTCATCAAGACGCCCTATGACAAAAGCAAGTGACAAATTTGTATGGAGGGATGGGCGATCTCCTATCTTAGTATAGGGAATGGGATATCAAATTCCGGCCGAAGGCCAAACGCTGGATCCTACGAGATCATTCGGCGTTAAAAGGGAAACTGCGAGTAAAAGGGTTTTAAAGGTGGAATAGAAGGAAAACCTTACGGTTAGAAGAGGGTGGAAAGGAAGATGGAAGAAAGATAATTTAAATGGAGGTACCGTAAAAAGAATGAAAGGGGTTGCAGCTAGAGGACCAAAAGGAAACTGCAAAGAACCTCAGCAATGCCTACAGAGCACCGCATGAGGTACACTGTCGGCACTACTCCCAATACGGGTCCTATCAAACGTACGAAGCAGATCTTGAAATGACCAATAATATTTGGTTACTGAAACCTGCACTCCTATGATGTCTACCAAGTCTCTTGCCATCTAACTTTAATAATCTGGAAATCAACATAAAACGGATTTTGACAGTAGAATAGTCTTGACACCATGATTGGAAAAAAAGGGTAAAAATTTTAACATATGGAACTTTTGAGATAGGATCGTTATGAACAGTCTATTTCAAAGGAAGAAAATATGCTATACTTTAAACTACATGATTAATGTTAAGTAAGTTCTGTGTTTTCAACAAAAAATAAATACATAAATAAATAAAAATGAAAAAGGGGACTTATAACCGACATGTGAAAACCAAATATTTAACCACCGGGACTTCCACAATAAAAAAAAAAAAGTTCATAACTGTATGAAGACAAACTTTGGAAAGGAATTTTTTCCTTCCATTTCAAGTACCAGATAAATTTTCATATTAAAGTTAGTTTTCATATACAATTTTACTGGAACAAAAATAACTGTTCTGCAACAAACTCATGAACACATTAAAACCATAAACATCTTAAGCACACGACTATGCATTTCAAGAACAGCGAGTCATTATTTTTCTCAAGAAACTTTCAAACTAATTATTTGATCGAAATGGTGCTTCGACACATTGTACAAGACAAGACACCTCCCACTAATTTTTGGTAATATAGAGCTTTGTCAAATGGCGTTAGTTAAAGCGTTTACTCTTGACTTTTAAAGGCAAACTCGTATGAGTCAGCAGGAGACATTTACAGATTCGAATGTCCGCAATCCACCATCTCCTCCCTCTCCCTCCCATTCTCCCTTTCCCTCACTTTCTTTAGCGCTGTTTCTTATTTCTCACCAAATAATACCGTTTTCCATGATATTTTTCAATACCAGCAAATAATAGGATAGTTAATAATAAAAAGGAGAGAGAGCTTGATGTAATGACCTTAACAACGGTTAATTTTTCCTAATGTATTTGTTTATAGTATCCTTGGCGTGTAAGGTAACACCGTAATGATAAGGGGTTGTCTGCAGCACTCGCACTAAGTATTCACTGCGTCATTGATGGAGACAGATTTTTCATTGGTATCATGACTGCCATCCGCGTCGTGCAGACATGCATTTGCAATACGACTCCTAACCAAATACAAAATGGAGAAAGCTGACAATAGATTAAAGAAGAATCTCAATAGCTAAGTGAACCTTCATAACACATTCACGCAAAAAGCACACGCATGTTGGTCAATCAATCAATCAGTGCATCTATCTCTGTATCATATTATCTATTACTATTATATATTTAACCCTTGAAGAAGTGTATATATATATATATATATATATATATAATATATATATATATATATATATATATATATATATATATATATATTGTTCAAATGAAACAGATCACTTGGGAAAGTGTTTAGATGAAAAAAATTCATAAGCAACAAGTATTTTCAGATTATATTAGTGATGATATATAGTTCCTTTGATAAACATATATCACCGATATTTTTGGCCTCTTGCCGTCAAAGAATACAAAAACGAGCAACTCCTCAATTATGTCAGTTTGCAGATGCTGAAAAATAGAGATACAAATCTGTGAAAGACATAAGAAAATTAAATTCTGAACTGTTTATGAATCAGGCAAAAACTGGATACCTTCTTTAAAACAAAAACTGTGTGTTAAATGCCTGAAAATAAGGTAATAGGTAACACTTTGGCAGTCTTCATAAACGATTACCGCAAGAAACACATGAAAAATCCTTTTTTGGAACGCATCTCAAAAATAGGTATGCATATGAATATAGTAGTGAGTCGCTTTACATTAATGATAAGTAATATAATGAAGCTCATCTCATTCACTAAACTCAGTACGGTACAAAAATTGCGTCCTTATTACTGGCGTTAAATTAGTAGAAACAAAATTGTAGTGCGATATGAATAGAGAATCTCACACACACACACACACACACGCACGCAATGCTTTCTCTTTCATGTCCTTGGTGAACAGGGTGATGGTCGTACGCTCTTTAGCCTACACTAATTTGAATAATTTAAGAAAATACAATAACAATAATTACATGAAGACAGAATTTACAAAAACCAACATACTTTTAGCACCCAGTATCACTTTATATATAATATAATAAGCAGGAAAGTGGCGGGTTGAGGGAGGGATTAGGAAGGGAAGGGGGAGGGAGGGGGGGAGGGAGGTAGGGGAGAACAGGATGGGGGTAAAGGACGTTCGAAAACATAAGTCGGCGAAGCTTGGCAACACCATGTAAGTCAGTCCATTTGACAATGCACTATATTACCAAAATTTAACGGGAGAATAACGATGACTCGCTATCCCTGAAATGCATAGTAAACACATATGTATGCTTGTGCGGATATAATATACGTAAGAGTAATAACATTCTCTATAAGATTTTCAATTTTCATAAAATAAAAGTTTCCCTTAAAAAATATAGGGATGTTGGTATGAAGAACCAATAAGAAAAGAAATATTGTGCACAAAGTATCAGAATCTCTTCATCTTTCTAAACATCCACAATGACATACCCATTATTATTCCTACATAAAATGTAAATAAAAAAAATCTGAACTAGTTACAAGCTCTTCACGGTTCCTTTTCCCTTTTTTACACAAAAAGATATAAAATTAACCTAAAAGTAAAAAACCTCTAAGATTTATTTTCATTCTTCCTCACTTTCTTCACAGGAAAAGATGCCTTCGGCAGCTGCCTTTCCATCTTCCACTTCCTCTGGCTAACTGCCTTCAATGACCCTTAGAAATGTGTTCATCAAATTTTAAAGTCAACTCATATTTCGCTTTCCTTAGATACTGTTAAGCCTCGTAATTAAAATGTTGCCTCAAGGAAAAAAAAGATAACGAAGGGTTCCTGCTGAAGCGAACGTGATGGGACTTCGATATATAATACTCTAATTGAATAGCACAGATATTGTAATTATGTACCACTTTTAGCGGAGACATCTAGTGGCATAGTACGATCGTAATGGCAAGCGATTTAAATACGATTTTACGCACGAAACCTGAACTGCAGAGGAATATGTAAGGCGGAATCGAAATGACCTAGCTATTTTGATTATGGACTATCTAAGAGCAAGAGACTGTACTGGAATACGGTCAACTTAATCTCAGAGAAACAAACAGCTCCCTTCTCTGCTTTCCAAAGATAAGGAATGAATATAACACGTACTCTGTTCACAAATTAACATAATATCTAAAAGGGAAAATCAGCAGATATACAATGACATCTCTGTCTGGCTCCGTGGAACTTGTAGCTTTGATGCTGCTATTGACAATATCACTGCAAAAGTGTCACCAAATTTGCAAGCAAAACACTTATCCTATATGATCACGTAGGTGCATCAAAGAACAGATCGAGAACATAAAACTACAATACAAAATAACACTATGCAGTGGAGCACTGTAAGTGAGAGTGAGCGTCACTGGAATTCAGGGATACGGCACCCCGAGATAGGCACTGGCAGAGTGAGGTGGGTGGCACTGTTGATCTCCAGGGGCAGACACGCAACAGGGCAGTCTACATGAATCTGCAAAGTATTCGACAATGAAATACTGGTATTGGCAGGAGTAAATATACATACCAAATGTAAGATTCCTTAGGATATCCACTCTTTCATATGACGTGAAGTGCGTTTGAGCATAACTCACTTTAAAGTAGCAAAGTATGATCACTGATATCACTATTTTACACTGAATCACTCACTGTGGTCTCACAAGGAGACGGGAATTCTAAGAATGGGAATTGACAGGAGAAAACAATGCTAAAAATAAGAATGAGTGTTAGGGACAGCGGGTGTAGGGCCGCCCTAACAAATGTTTACTTTCGGTTACCTTAGTCCACGATGTGACGGGCATAAAGCTGTACAGGGTGTCGGCCAAAGGAAGTGGTTCACTAACAGGGCTTCACCAGAGATTGGAGAAGACAATGCCTTCATCAATCAAGAACCAAGCAGGTGGGCAGCAGTCAGGAGGACTCATAAGCAAAAGTCCCGATGCACAGTTCGTGGTTACTCGAAAAACTAACCGTTTAAGCTTCGAGACGTTGGTCAAGGATAGCGACAGGCCGAGTCGGCAGGCACAGGACCGCTTTGGGGATGGCGTATTGCAGTAAGGCGATAGGCCATTAGTTACTGGCTAGGGCGAAATGCGATCTGATAGGCAAGGTCAGGCTGTATATATACTCGAGTTGGATAACTGGAATCATCCTGTCCAAACTGGATATTGTTGTTCTCATAACAACACCGAGTTCCTTGAGGGGGTGGTTCATCTCACATCTTTAATCTCTACCACTAACCTCAACAGGAGTCTGAAAGAAACATTGAACACCGGCAGAGAGGTGCGAACATAGGAATACCAATGAAACTACACGTGGGTCAAGAGAGATGAGGGTCATGCAGGTGTGAGGAGGCAAAGTAGGGATGAGGGGTCCGATGACAATAGTGAAGGACTAGGACAATAAAAGGGCGAGGTCCGGTAGAAGGTATTTTCGTGACTTGGCAGGAAACTTCATATTTAGTCATACCTCTAGCTAAATTAGTTCGGGGACCATACTACAATGGAAAAGGGGCACAGGTCCCTAAAGTGAAGGTGGCCCTTCTCAGGATTTTATATCAGCAAGTAGCTAACCCTGATGGGGAAATGACTGCTCATCAATCATTTTGGGAATATCAAGGGGAGAAGGCCATTAACAGGTTTTCCATCTTCGTTTGGTGTAGGAATTCTGCTAGGTCAAGATATTCTCAAGGGGCCCTTAAGCCGGTTACAACACGTAGGGGAATTCGGGGCTGGGTTCTAACATGAAAGACTATTTACTCTACTTTTCACTTTTCCTCTTCACAATATGAATTTTACGTTATTAGTTCGAAATTATTCCCTATAAAGAAAAGAAAAGAGGATCCAAAGTGGTTAATCATAATAATATATACATATTACATCACTGAAGGTTAGCCACTCCACAGATTCAAATCTGGACATGTATTTGCATGTGTGTGCACACACACATCCACTTGACAGATTCAGAAAAAATTTTGCACATGGCTTCTATATCACCTATACTCTGTATTTTTCCATCTGTCCATCTGCCTGTGGTGGTCGCGCATGCGTCCTGGGCTTTAAATAGTTACGCTTTGTGTAAGTTTTAGGTAAATAAAAGGATATCTGGGTGCACATTTGCAACTGAAAAGTGCTTTAATAATTTACTGTATGATAATTACACCGTTAATATTCGAAATAGGATATTACTTAAAGCCCGGGACGCAGTGTTACCATGCGCAAACACCATAGGCGGATGGACAGATGGAAAAAAAGAGAGGATAGTGACAGACGTACAAGCATAGGCAAAACAAACGAAATTTCGTTTTTAGTCCACCTTTTCTTCGGCAAAGTTCTGGGAGTCATGGTAGCTTGGGTGAAAAGCTCCAACTTTTCTGGTGACGTCATTACAGTCATCCCACTGCAAACCTTCAGATTTTAGTAGGCTGACAAATAAGAAGTTCCTCATTAATTCGTTAGTTTCTTCTAAGTTTTTATCTCTGAATTCGCTATAGCGACTGCTTCGTGACGTTATAGCTACTTGTTTCATTTCAATGACGCATTTAGTTATAAAGCCGGTTTAAATGAGGTCTGGAAAAATCGAATTATAACCTTGGACACTCCAACGGTTGACAGTAGGAATTAATTATCGTGGGAATTAGCAAAGCACTTGACTGCATAGGGAAGATAAGTTTCTTTTGACGTTGCTTGGCACTAATTACCTGAAAGATAATGACTGAAAATTCTAGATTAGAATTTTACAGGAATGTAGATCATTACATTTGAAAACCTTTTCCGAAAGACAATTGGAGAATTCATTTGTAAGGAGGGTGCAAATAGGGATTAAGAGATGGTAACTATTGCACTTCGAGTAACTCGAAGTGATCACAGCTTGAAAAACATGTCAGTTTCGTACCTCTTGCAGATGTAATCAATCGTACACACCAAGGAATAGTATTCCCATCAATTAGGAAAATAAAACCATTATGGTTATATATTAGAATGATATATATTCATTTCTTTTTTCAACAAGTATTTATTCAAAACAATAAATAACCAATTATGTAACATTCCTCCAAGAAGGGAAAGATTTAGTTTGTTTGATGATACGTTATTAGCAAAAGAACTAATTGAAATAGTTTATAGATGACTTGTGGGCATGCTAAGCGGAAATTTTTCCTTAAAAGATCCACGTAACTTTACATTTAATGCTACATTTCTGAATTTGACGTCATTATAAAGATAATGAGTTGTAATTTACCACGCTATGTTAAAAACGTACCTAAAAAGTATACGTATCACGGGTTGAAGGTGGCCTTATTGGAAAATGTTTTGCCATTTTTTTTTTTTTGGGGGGGTGGGAAGATTAACTGCTGGGACAATTCACTAATAGGAAAGAAGCGAAAAGGCGTAACGGAGTATAACCTAAATATTTTTTATTATAAAAAGATGTATATTCTCATACAATTTTAATGAATGAGTCTAACTTAGAACCTGGGGGTTGGTTCCGTTTTTTTTTATGAAATGGAAGGTGAAGTCTACTTTCATTACAATAATACTTATCATAAGAAGCCAGGATATCGGCCTGGTCCTATACCAAATTGTCTGTATCACATGAAAATAGTTTTTAATCTTTATTATATGATTTGGACTCATACCGACCTACAAATAGCGCATAATGTCTAACAATTAAATGCATTAGGCCTATACATAATTTATTCATATTCTGATCAAAGTGGCCGAGATCCTTCCCAGATGGAATCCAGAGACAAACTGTCACGAAACCTTGCTTACTCGACTACACATGCAATTACTTGTCAGTTGGTCGGAAGAACTAGGTAATTCCATCAGTTCAACCATTCTGGAGAGTCGCCTTGAAGTGACTACATCCACAAATTGTCGTCTAAACAAAAGCTTTAACTTCCATTTTTGATGAACTGGCAAAAACAATGATAGACAAACCTGAAAATGAATACCCAAACTAAGGTTACTGAGTTCTCTGAGAGAGAGAGAGAGAGAGAGAGAGAGAGAGAGAGAGAGAGAGAGAATTTATCGGTTGTCATTCAGTTTTCCTGGATATCACTGGGTCGATCAGTTAGTTGACAGGGTGCAACACGAGTTTATGCAAATATTTCAGAAAATGAAAAAGTTATTCTAAGCAGAAAATGTTCGATAAACATACTTTTTAAGGCTTCGTTTGTCGGTGAGGTGAAATTTTAAAATAACTGTTTTTTTTTCATAATTAATGCTGCTCTCAGCCAAGATGGCGTAAGTGATGTCTGAGTAATCAGGGATATGGGGGAAGGGTTGATGAAGTGCAATAAGCAACTGGATTGATAGTCTTTTAATTAGGATTTTTTTCGCAGGTTTTTGACAAATGTGACATTAGTCTCTTCAATTTGTAAATCACCTGTGAACGGACTTCACCGTCATCTACTTCAAATGATTAGCTTTATGTATCAAGAAAGATTTTTTCATCTGACCGAGACGAAAGCATTTTCTTAGATGTGTTTTTTCCTTCGACTGGTGTGTGATGAATACTTTGATGGAGAAGGGGAGGTTTTTGATATGTTTTAAATCTTTGATCAGTGTGTAATGAGTAAGACTATCTTTGAAGGAGGGGAGATTCCATTCGGCTTGCTTTTCTTTTCTTTATCGGAGTCCAGTGAATACCATCGACGGAGAGGGAGAAGGTTTCCATGATACTTCCATATTTCCCCTTTGTTCAGTATGTAAAGAATACATATAATTTGGAAGTATTTTATTCACATCGGCCTAACTGCCCATTTCCTTTTTTTTTCTTTTCATGACAGTGGTGTTCACTGTTGCAAAACCCATAAAAAACCTCATATCAGCATATTCCACAAATGAATAAGGAATCTGACACTTGTAACTCGGACTCGCTCTTGGCAGAAAAGCGGAGCTATTTAGGGTAATAAGTGAAGTCAGCTCCATACCCCTCCCTCTATCTGTGACTACTCTGACATCCCGTGGGTCATTTAATGATAATGGTAATTTTGAAAATTCACCTCGCCGACAAACGCCTTACAATGTATATATTTAGAACATTTTCTCCTCAGACTGACTTTTTCATTCATTTCCCAAAATACTTGCATAAACTCGTGTTACACCTTGTGTATATGCATGTACACACACACACACACACACAGATATATATATATATATATATATATATATATATATATATATATATATATACTATATATATATATATATATCATACATACATATATATATCCCTTGCTTGTCAGTCATTCCCAAATAGTGACTTTATAAATGTGTAAACTGAGGGTAAACATTTCCACACAAATGAATTTCATGTATAATATTAGTGGTATGGTATCATGTACAGCTATTCTCAGAACTCATGCTACAAGACTGCATAGGATTTCATTCAATATTCACTAACTGGCAACCTAACATCCCCCTTATTTATTTGTTATTTCAATGCGAAAACACGATTATTGCATACAATATTGCTATGTTTCGTAAGAGTGAAATCTGTCATGTATTTCAAAAACGAAAAAAATTGTCAAAACATTAATATTGCTTCAAAAGCAAGCATAAAATTTGAAGTAGTCCTATTTTACTACTTTTACACCTAAAGGCTAAAAAATTTAAATATGTATGTACAAAAGTAGAATGCACCCACTGATTTTGTTTGTTTGTTTGTATGGTGTTTTAACGTTGCATGGAACCAGTGGTTATTCAGCTACGGGACTTCCGAACCACATCGAGAGTGAAATACACACCTATCACTCCTCAATGGAATGCCCGAGAATCGAACTCGTGGCCACCGAGGTGGCACGCCAACACCACACCAACCACGGTACTGAGGCGCTATCAACGTGTGTGTGACGCACCATTAGAGCGTCGTTGCAACAACAATCACCTGGTGTAACATAGGTCTACAATGAGTAACGACAATGAAATTATCTTGAAAACATTTACTTTATATTTGTTAGAGGAACATTTGGATTTTCATACAAAATTATTTGTTATATTTCTTAAATACTTCAAAAGTTATGGCTACTAGCAAATATTCGCCTGTTCAATTATTCTTTTTTCAAAGCCAAGATTCTGTTCTAGGCCTAGGTGTGTTAGATTTCTTTACATTACGCATAGCATTCACATCTCTCTATGAACAATTTCTGGCCAGAAAGCAAATGAGGTTATCTACACATTCTTGCTTCAAGCTACCTTATGAAAGAATAAATTATCCACCAAAATCGAGCAGAAGGACTTTTAAGAAAATAATATTTTAAACCAGTTGAAAAACAAGTGTTCCATACATACGCCTTGATATTAATACTTAAGAGATTTCCATTTATAGCCATCTTCTCCATATAATCAAAATCATCATCATCTTTTATTCCTCAGAGAAAAGTTAATCTCTACAAATAAAATCAATAGTAACAGAGATTACATCTCAGAAGGCTTAGATTTTTTTATGCCTATAAATCATTTTGTAACATCCAGGCTGCTTGAACACAGCCCAAAACTTCATCATTCAAAGAAAACTTGTTTTAATTCCTATTCCTATTTTAAAAATATTGTTATGATGACTGTTGAGCTTATTATAAAGGTCTACTGTTACAACACTGCAGAGGTGGTTACGTTGACCAGCCCGATTAACATATTAAGCACTCTGTCACTGATGGCACCGCTAACCATACCACGCCATACTCTGAACTAAGCAACGCGGGAAAAAATCACTTCAAATCACATGGATTACGAATTATACCATTGCATAAAAGGGATCATATAAAAGGTAATATTCTTAAAATCTTCAAAATGAACCTCGACAGCCGAACTTCATTAATTCCTCGACGTAATTTCTGTCTAGCACATTTTTTTTTTATAATACTTTCTGAAATTTGTATTACCTCATTAGTCACTTCCGTTAACACATTTCACTAACACCTAACATCATAAACAATTCGGAATGTAAGCCACGGCAAAAAAATTCTTGAACTCTTGAGACTTGATTTCTTGCACTTCATCCATACTGAGAGTGAAATAATCTTCCCTGAATACATTAAACTATGAATGTTTTGATGTCTTTCATTATCATCTACCTTTAGGTCAAACATGTTGTCTTCTAAGCTTACAATGTAAGCGTTGGGAGTACAAGAGATCACTCCTTGAATAATGATCATCAAACCTTGAAGGCAAATTCCACGGAATTTTATCTCCCTTTCATTTTCCTTGATTCTTATAATCTACCCTCCTCCCAAGACATACTCCGACTCCAATTATCCTTTGGGACAGGCTAAACAAAACATCAGGCAGTTCCACACTACTGATTTTACCTAACAGTATCGACTCGCACTACCTAATCAAAATGTGCCCCCGTCTCTTCCACCACCTGGGTACTACTTTGGACATTGTTGCAGAAAGTAACAATCATCTGCGCGACTTTTTTTCGAGAAACTATTGAAAATATACATAACTCTTTAACCGCTGCATTTTCCCTTTCACCCATTATTTAAAAAGTTTATTATGATTTATCAGTCTAGATCCTTCAACACTCGTTTTTGTGTGTTCGTCAATAACACTAAAATAAGGACATTGTTTTGAATCTCTGGATGTTATATAAATCACATATACACAGAGTACATGTAAAAGACAAGCACATGCACATCAATCAATATTTCCAGGGATATAACAAGAAAAGTAAAGGATGAGGTAATGGATAAAAGTCGCCGCCTTCCAGGCCACAAAGCTTCACATGGAAGTCAAGGTAAACAACCTAAATATAACATTCTTCTTTAGTCATCTCATCTTTCCCTCGGCCACCTGGAAACATTTTCTATCTGATGTTATGCCATCAGGCACAGAAAGATCACCCGTATCAAAACACCTTCACCGCAGGAATATATTCTGTGCCATATTACTTTACTTTACCCTGTTTCACTGAAAAGAAAATGTGTCGCATCACATTCCCAAGAATTTTGAGACAAAATATATTTACCATGACTGGCCGAATCTCCCTAGATTCGACTGAAAGTGGACATCTCACATAAAATTTGTGTTATTAACGAAAGTAAAATCAACACTACTAATTTCAATAATAATGATGATAATACTGATGATGATAAAGTTAATTGTACACTAAGAACGGCAGACAATTTTGATGATTTCATATTCACAACACCCTTCATATTCTCTTGGGATAGAAAAAATAACAATAAAGAAAAATCTACGCTAGTTTCTGCATAATTTCTTTTGCTATGACTACTGCTACTACTATTACTACTACTACTACTAATAATAATAATTTTTCCCCTTATTTTTGCCTTTTCGCTTAGTATGCCCTTACCTCATTCTTACCCACATTTAGTCCTGTTTCCGTTTACTGTTATTGTAAAGGGAGAGTTTCCATCGAGGGTAGGTACTCGTCATATTGTTGAGAGGTTCAGCATGGGTCGTTAAGGCTTCACTTTTCAACTGGGACTTCTAGTAGAAGCCGTTTGAAAACACCTTTCCAATAGCTGACTCCTGGATACTTTGTGATTTGGCTTGGGATGGCCAAAAATCCTCTCAGCGGAGGGGATATATTACAGTCGCCACTAGACACCACTCTCTCTCTCTCTCTCTCTCTCTCTCTCTCTCTCTCTCTCTCTCTCTCCTGATATTACTCCCGGTGGTGTGTGTGTGTGTGTGAATCCCCTCTCCCCCCCCTACCTTGCCTGCTACTATTTCGGTTTATCCCTGGCATCAGCTGGAAACCCGGGAGAGGTCACAACTTTCATTACATCGCATTATAATTCATTAATCTTAGGTCTATCTTGAATTTCAACATTACTATGACCCCCAAAGATCACAGTACCTGTTGTCTCCAACTGTAAGTACTACCTAACGAAAGACGACTAGCTCTCAAGTCCATCAATTTCAATTCTATCTTGACGTGGTGGATCATCAACCAAGTGACCAATGGCAGCCTCAAAACTGACGGCTTGATATAAATGAGGTGCAGTCAGGAAGTCGTTGGTCTTTTGTAGCCATTTTATTTATCGAGTACGTTTCCACTTTTTATTGATTTTTTTTGTTTTGCTTTGTTGAATCTACTTCTCCTTCACTAGTTTACAATAAGTATTTATTCATTTATTACTAAGAGTGTAACTGGGGAGTTTTAGGTAACTTTATTTAAATGAGAATGTCATTTGCATCCTTACAAAGAATCCACACGCATAGCACTCTTCATCTTATAAGTCAACCGATAAAATTCTTGGTATTCCCAAACGAGACTTTGCAGTTATCAGCTTTCTTCAGTTGTTTTGTAGTTTTCAATCCACTCTAATTTCTTTGTTACACAAATGGTAATTAGGTGGGTTGGGAAAATGAGTACAACTCGGCTGTCAAGGTAAAGCCTCAGATACATAATTACTTAGGCTTGTTATATGACTTGTGTTTGTTTTTTTGTATGGTGTTTTCACGTTGCGTGGAACCAGTGGTTATTCAGCAACGGGACCAACGGCTTTACGTGACTTCCGAACCACGTCAAGAGTGAACTTCTATCACCAGAAATACACATCTCTAACCCCTCAGTGGAATGGCCACGAATCGAACTCGCGGCCACCGAGGTCGCAGGCCAAGACCATACCGATCACGCCACTGAGGCGCCTTTTTTTATTATGACTTGTGTGAATCGATTGTAGGCGCCCTTGTCTTTCATTTCAGAACCCTGAGTTCTATCCCAATGTGAGTCAGAACTTTAATGATAATAATAACGTTACCATATCCAGGGCCCTACATTTCAGCTCAACGTATATAATCAAAATCCATCAGGTGTTTGTTTATTCGGAAGGTTTATTTTTTTCCCTTTGTATGGAACGCTAAAGTAAGAGAAGTTTTGGACCTCTTAACCCCATCACGGTTCTGCTGTTTGCCAAATTTTGAAGCTCAGTCTTGGAAATGGTCGAAGTCCGGGAATAATATAAGGAATAATGAAAATATTATAATCCCGATAGGTGAATGCCACAATGTGCGGGATTTGAGCGTCAGAAAAGAGTTGACTGATAACAGTCACCATCCAATCTTCGATTCTCTTGGAGGACAATGATTTTGGTCACGCTGGCACGTCCAGCACTGAACCGCTTAGTACCGTAACTCGAAGACCAAGAGGTCTATAAACTTTTTGAAGACACGACAATTTCAATTACTTGAGAACTTTTGATTCTGGGTATGCCACTCATCCTAGTCAAGCCATTCATGAGTATTAATGTGTCGTTAAAATGCATTCATACGATTCTAAAATATCGAGTTTAAACGAACAAATAATTTCACGCCAGCAAAACTTTAATTTGCGGCTGAAATCAGATTTTACTTTGTAATATTACAGCCTACTAATTTAACCATGAAAAGTGATAATAAAAAAGGATGTCTTGTGCTTAATAGGTACCAGTGCAATAGTACGGGTGCTTGCAACTACGTAAAAATTTACCCTTCTTGACGCGACACACCAGTGACGGTGGTACGTTCCATGCCTGAGATGGTGGGTAAGGTTACAGTCCCGGTGTACAACGTTTACGAAAAATTAGGCGCCTGGCGATCAATGACACACATTTCTTCATAGTTCTATGAAGAAATGTGTGTCATAACGTGACATTTAATCAGGGCCATGGACTGACTCGTGCTTAGTAAATGGCCGGTCCTTCTGTCTGTCTGTCTCATTAATTTAATATTGCGATAAGCCAACGTTGCGATAAGCCAAGTACTACCTACGCACGCAGAATAATCACAGGCAAGGTAGCTGACATAAAAAAATACTAATGATTCAAAATGAACTGCGTGGAAAGTGCAACGTTTACTGTGAACAAAAACAAAAAAAATCAATAACCAAATAACTGAATAGATTCATAACAAAGCATACAATTACCATATTCGTAACTATGGAGAAGTAAAAAATTACCGAGAAAAAAAAAGTAAAAAGGGAAGGCACGGAGAAATTATTCGTCGTAAAAATGGCAAACCTTAATACCATCAAACTTTCCCACCATCTCCAATCCCGAATCACCCTCCTTACAGATAATATCCTTAAGATAAAAACCACAGGTCCTCCCTCGCCCCACCTATTCAGCCCAGGAATCCCGGCAACTCCATATATTATGCTCATTACTCATCTGGACTATGAAAATCCTTGTAACTTGATTCAAATTTCGGCAAAACTTTGATTTTTATTTCTGGTGAACCACTGGGAACCTGTGGAATAGATCTCTCTCTCTCTCTCTCTCTCTCTCTCTCTCTCTCTCTCTCTCTCTCTCTCTCTCTCTCTCTCTCGTGGGAAACTTCTGCATTATCAGATTCATTTTTCTCTTCAAACTCACTCATTTATATTTTAACTTGAGTGTTTTCCCTCCCTCAGTCTCTCCTTCGCGTTCACACACACACACTCACAAACACACACAGACTTGATGATTTCCAGTTGTGTGTGCAACTTCCTTCCCTCTTTCGCCGAGTCTATTCAGACGAAGGCCCTTCCCCCTCTTTTCTTCTTCATTACCCTCTTCCGGTCTTTTCAAGACCTTTTCGGTTCCATTTCATTATTGCTAATCATTATCTTCGTCATCTTCATCCAGACAAAGATATTATGAACGAGGGTATGAACTGTAATTATGAGCTGCAACAACAGCTATTATTTCATTAGCCGTCATTAAAGTCAATGAGGAAAACAACCTTAATCGTCCAATAAGGATATCGATCCAATTAAAAACTGATAAGGCACACTTGCGTCGATGCAAAGAAGACTTTCTCAACACAAAGCAGCACTTCTTTCAGAACAGCTTATCCAGGTACGATCTAACCAGTTTTTAGCCCCGTAATTAAGTAAATACATAAAAAACGCTTCAAGCTTTCATCTGTTTTGTCGGCACTGAGATACACTGATGCGTCTGACCTCTACTACAAGAGCATTTCATAATTAAGAGTTGATTCAGGATAAATGTCTCTAACACTCAGGAACACAGCGTGTCTCTAGCTCCAGTCTGACCCTGAGAGGGAGAAAGAGAGAATCACGGCATACATTTGAAAACGAAGGCTTTATATCTCGGCACCAAAAGCCAAGGTAATGACGAACCTTTTGTGCAGTAAATAAAATGTGAGGTTCACCTGCGAGAAATGGTAAGAAGCAGCACACGCAAAAGTCTCTTCCACTGGTAAATGTCAGGCACCTCTTACTTCCCAGTCATAATGATTTTCTTTTACTTTCTACAATTACGTCAGAAATTGTATATAACTACAACATCTAAAGACATCATTTTAGCTGGTAAATAGGATTCTAATTTGCGTAAACCAAATCTATATTTCTTTCAAAATTAAGAAGTTACCCATAAAAAGAGTTTGTTCCCCAAAACGACGAGTTAACGCCCATGCTCTATCAATACTTCAACTTCTGATTGAGGACGAACCCCTGTGCATAAAACTTCCACTACGTCGAACCCCATTCACCTGCACGTAGCACAAATCTCTCACTCCTGATTTTGAGGACCTTCATTTCCAATTCCTTCTATGTAGCAGTTTCTTCCTCATTCCTCCTATTCCTTCCGGAATGTACACTTTTCAGAGGCAAACCTTCCAGTCTCTCCTCTTCACACACACACACACACACACACACACACACACACACACACACACATATAAATATATATATATATATATATATATATATATATATCATATATATATATATATATATATATAGATATATATATATATAATATATACAGCGAGAGATAGAGCATGCCTCCCAAAAACGATTGTGTTTGCCAGCTTCCTTACAAGTAGCCATCTTTTCGTCAAGACCTGCAAAGTCGTTTTTTGTGACCAATCTCTGGGTGAAGGACTATCAAGTGGCCTTCCTTAGTCTCAGCCAGACGCAACTACGCATAATGAATGGATGGAAGGACGACAACGGGGTTCAAAACCAAGGATGCGGTTGAGTTGTCTGTTGGAAAACAAGAGATTAACTATAACTGGTTCACTTAAGGTAGATCCTTGGATGAGCCCTATGCCTACGAGACGTTCGTTTGGCGGCCGCTGATTGGCTGGGAGCTGCCTACCTCCCAGTGCCAGCCAATCAGCGGCCGCTAAACAAACGTCTCGTAAGAATAGGGCTCATCCAAGAATCTACCTTAAGTGAACCAGCTTTAGAGTGGAAACAAATGAAAGCGAGGAAGGTTGACAGGACAGGAGACGGAAGGGAGCATTGAGTTCACCTTGGGGAGGAAGGACGACAAAAAAAAGAGGAAAATGCAGGGCAGAGCTGATTAAATTCATTCCCTCTGATTCCATCCTGTCAAGTAGGCAACCAAAGCACCTTAAATACGTGGCCAGTATTCAAAACTGAGACGGCAAATGCCAGCATGAAGCTTTAATAACCGGCAAAAGCAAGAAATTATGATACCGAAAATCCCTCTACCTTCCTTAGAAGCACCATTTAATATCTGAATCCAATTTAAATGTTAAAATAAGTGTGCCCTTTTAAAATAGTAAATATTGATTTATGATCATTCTGACATGACGTCGGTGTTATGAAATGTTTGTTCTCTAGGAACGTATAAAGTATAGAGAGAGAGAGAGAGAGAGAGAGAGAGAGAGAGAGAGAGAGAGAGAGAGAGAGAGAGAGAGAGAGATTCAAAGTAAAGCCGTAATTATGTAGGAAGAGAATCTTCACCCTGCTAATTTAAGGGAGCTACATCTACCTTTTTTCAGTAAAGGAGATTTATGTACACTGGAATTCAAAGGTTTAGTTTTAGAGAATTTTGTAATTTCGTTTCGCACTTCAACATTTGTACAATTGCACATTTAATTTCAACTTAATACATTTTGCAAATTTTGTTGTCGAGTCAGTTTTCAACAGAGTAGAAACTACTCCAATGTTAACACACACGCACACAAAACTGAATTTGGAAAGGTAATCAAGAACACTTAAAAGAACACGACTTTTCCTCATATAAAGCCGGTCAGAGCACGAATTGGCCAAGGATACCCACCCCCCACCCCCCCCCCCCCCACCCCCAACAGACAGCAATCCTTCATTTTTATGTCAAAATGACAGCCAAGACAATGTTGAAAGCTAGGTGCGTGCAAGGTATCACTGAAATTAGTTAATTGTACACAAGATGCACATCTTAAAACTCCAGTTTCGAAAAAACCTGGAAAATCCCGGAAATAAAACAAAAAACATGTCAAACCTGGACCATTTAATGAGTCATCCCAGATCATACTAAGCGAGAGCTGTTAGCTAATTATGACTGATATGTAACCTTCACAAAGACAAATTAGAAAACGATAGTATGACCTATTGATAGACCGATATTCCTTTTACCCCATTTCCCGTGATGGCTCGACAGAGGTATAAGAACAAACCTTTAAAAAACTCAACTGAAGGGAAATATCATCAAAATAATGTGTGTGCACCATTCTAAAGATACAAGATATTGCCAGTATGAACGGAAGTGAATATATAGTAAAAATATACATTTACCCAAACTGGCAATATAACCATTTGATCCACTTATTAAGACAACATCACACATGACAAGAATCAACAAACCTTAGCGAAATGTTTCGGAGGCCGACGAATCAACTTACTGAAAACAAGTGACTGTATAAACACTGATGGGATAAAGCGATGACTTCTGTCTAGCACGTTGACGACAATGGCAATATTTGTTCAGGTTCAGTTTTCTTTATCGTCACTAACTCGTTCTCAGAACGCTAGGCATAAACAGAAAACTGTGAACAAGATATGAAGGTCAGAAATCACACGTTGAAGTCTACAGAGTCAACGGATAAATGCCACGGTGACAACCACGACAGACTGAGCATTGTGTGGATGTTTTACTCTGTTACAGAAACGCAGTGCATGAAAGACTAATGCACGGACCTTGAGCACATTGAGCACACTCGTGTGCTATGGTTGCAGACGGCTTGCTTCGCAGGAGAGCTTTCAACTTGCCCCCACTGTCTGGCTATCTCGTGGCTTTTGCTGGCGCTGTAAGAGCACAAGAACCTGCTGTGATGCCGTTCTCGCTTTGTGGTGTTTGTAATTGCAGAAAAAAATGACCAAAATCCATCACTCGATTACCTTTACAAAATCTCAGATTTTGGGGAAGTGGGTGGGGATGGTGGTGGCGGGGGGGGGGGGGCGGGGGGGGGGGGGGAGGCACCCCGGTTAACACTGGATGAGAGTTGAATAAGTTAAAAACTGACTTGACAAGAATATTTGCAAAATGTATAATTTTAACTGAAATGAGCAAACATTAACAGCAAAAATACATATTAATTCATTATTATAATTCATAAGTTGAACATGACGTGGCACATATAAAAATCAAATTGGGTGTCTACTATGTATAGGCATGAGGCGTCATCAAAATAATTCAGAGTTATGCTTTTTCATACCTTACGTCGTAACAATGAGAACTTTTTAAATATACAGCTACCGAGTGAATTCATAAATAGCAGCCTACCAAACAGAGCATGAAGGGTACACGAAAATTAATCAAATATCTTCATGCAGGGATTTATGAGATCATGAACACTTTGTTTCTGAAAAAGTCGAATTTAAATCAGGTGGACGCACAAAGTAATCGAT
Source organism: Macrobrachium nipponense (assembly GCF_015104395.2). Taxonomy (NCBI): domain Eukaryota; kingdom Metazoa; phylum Arthropoda; class Malacostraca; order Decapoda; family Palaemonidae; genus Macrobrachium; species Macrobrachium nipponense. Next base: position 39,936,953 of record NC_061108.1, read on the forward strand.
ATATAGATATAATATATATATAATATTAATATAATATATCTATATATAATATATAATATATATATATATATATTATAATTATTATATATATATATAACGTTGTTAAAGTGATCTTTTTAGTGGGGTTCTCCATTTACATACTGCAATGAGAGTAATCTATTTAGCTTACAAAATTTGCATAATGGAATTACTATACCGATGTAGGCTTAATTAATAATGTGCCCCGGGGAATTACCCTACGATAATCTTAGCTTATCAATTATCCCATTTATGTAATGAATTTAATATGGATGTACGTGATGAGAATCAAGTCATAAGTTATTCTGTATGATACATATTCATACGGACGTTTCGGCTTCCCAAAGTAAAATATATGTAAAATCACTCAAAATTTCCACATTTGGGTATTCAGATCTGCAGCATCATTACCGTAGAGTGACTTTTGGGTATATGAGTATCTTAATGCATACAATAATCTGATATTAGGTCAGTTAAATGCGGAATGTCCAGTTAATCCGACAATAAACAAAGACCAAATATGGCACTTATTGTTTGTCTGTCAAGAAAGCCGCGAACTTGCTCACCAGACTGATGTTGAACACGAATTGGAACTTTGAAGGGAACCATTCTAATGGTAGAAAGACATTCTTCCTTAAGTCCCTCAACTTCCAAGATCAAAGAATACCAGCTAACTGACGATCACTCACAAGTGACAACAGAAAGGGTACATTCCTCCCACATAATAAAAAGGTCATATTTCAAAATGAGGTATAATTGATAATTCAGGTACAAGTTCAAAAGTATGTCCACTATCTCTGGTTATCACTTTAACGGTACATAGATGGAGCTAGTCTCGCAACCACCAGGATGAACTAAGAGTGGCCGTTCTTTGCTCTTGCAAGTTGAAATGGGTTGAGTAAAGAGAGGAGGAGAAGTCTGTTTTAAAATGTGATAATTATGATAGTATTTTGTCCACTCCGGTATGACAGATGCATTGTTAATCATTCAACACATTTTTAGCGCTTGGACAGATTCACAGGGTTGATATATACAGTAGATAGATGCAGTGCTTCAAACAATATATAATTATTTATATATGTTATACTTACATAATGAAACACTAACTTGGGATTATGTAAAAAAAAAAATAACAGTATAATGCAGATTTTCTTGCCGCGTGTTAACTACGGCTTCGTCTAGTATAATCTATTCTACTTAAATTTATTCACCATTGTCATGCTAACCTTTGTAATGCGAATATTACTTTTATCTTCTCCATTCTTTTCATTATTTGGCATAAACAAAAGAAATTCGGCATAGACAAAAAGAAATTCTCATATTTAGAGAGAGAGAGAGAGAGAGAGAGAGAGAGAGAGAGAGAGAGAGATCGTCATGAAGACATTTATCAACACTGAAGTGCACTTAGGTGCATTGAGTACTTTTTTATAAGCCCTGCACAATACACTAAATATACTCTGTTTTTTTCCATCTGTCCACCCGCCTGTGGTGTTTGCGTATGGTAACACTGCGTCCCGGGCTTTGGATAGTAACACTGTGTAAGTTTTAGGTAAATAAAAGGATATCTGGGTGTACATTTGCAACTTAAAAGTGTTTTAATAATTTACTGGATGCGAGTTACACCGTTAATATTCGAAATAGAGTATTATTATAATTGTTGAATGTAAGCTAAATGTAACTATCTAAAGCCCGAGACGCAGTGTTACCATACGCAAACACCAAAGGCGGGTGGACAGATGGAAAAAAAACCGAGTATAGGCAGTTTGCTCTCATACATATTATGAAATTTATTCAAATGCATAAATCATAGTTTCTATAGAACATAAGAACATCCATTTGTTAAGTGATTATCATTTATGTTGTTTTGCTTAAATTCTTTTTAGGTTGCATCCTTTCGAGTTCTATCACAGTGGTCTTCATTTATCACTGGTAACATTTATTCACTGCCTAAATCTTTTCACTCTCATAAATGTAAAGACATGATCCAGCATTTAAATGGTATTTAAATCACTTACGGAAGCGTGATTAAGGAAAAAAAATCATCTTAAGGAGGCGTGATTTGCATCGTGCATATTTTCCCGTTTTCATATCAATATGCTATTGTTTCAATGAATGGGTTACTTGGTCCACCCAAACCGTCGTGTATTTGGCCGAAGGACAAAACAGTTTCTATGTCAAAAATGGAGAATGAAAAATGGAGAATGAAAAATGTAAAATGCTGAAGAATGATGCTTAATAATAATGGTCATCACTTGAAGCACCTCAACGCTGAAATAATATTCAAAATTGGGAAAACGTGAAAAGATAATCAAATGTAACATTTTTCTATGTGGATGAATTGGTTTTCCTATAAGACGTCTGAAATCTAAAATATATATAATTACGCAACGCAATTCTGATAAAGAAACTTCAAAACTATTTCTAATAAGTGATTCAACCACTTAACCAGACTGGCCTATTTCACGTTCAATAGGCCGAAGTCTGGCCACAGTGCTTCACTCCACTGACAATAACTTATACCGAACACACACACACACACAATCACCTCTCTCTCTCTCGTCTCTCCTCTCCTCTCCTCCCTCATCTCTCTCTCTCTCTCTCTCTCTCTCTCTACATGCCCCGGTCTATCTAGATACAACTCCAACTCCTCCTCTTCCTCCCACTCCAACAATATTCATAATACAAATCGTAGTAAAATTAATAGGTTTAAAGTACAATAGTTTACTAGACGATGCCGTATTTAACATGCGGCAAGAAAATCTGCATTTCACTTGTTTTACTTAATCCCAAATTAGCGTTTCATTATATTAGTATTACACACACACACACATTATATATATATATATATATATATATATATATATATAATTATATGGTTTGAAGCACTACATCTATCCAATGTATATATCAACCCTGTGAATCTATCCAAGCACTAAATATGTGTTGAATGATTATCACTTCATTTGTCATACATGAGTGGACAAAATATCATAATTATCGTAAGTTAAACCAGGCTTCTCCTCCTCTAATCTATCCATTTCAATTGGGAAAAGCGAAGAGCGGCCACTCTAAGTTGACCTTGGTGGTGGCGAGACTAGCACCATCTATGTACCGTTAAAATGATGGCCACAGAGTGTCGACAATGATGGCCACAGAGTGTCGACGGACTTTTGAACTTGGCTGTACATTTGGTCGACAGGGTTTAATTGGTACATTGGATACATTTTGCCCAATTGGTATAGTAACCTTTACGTTTTTATTGGCGACAATTAGTACACCAGATACACTTGGTAATTTGGGGACATTTTGTACTTCACGTATTTTGTTACAATTTGCTCATTGGCTACAAATTAGCTACTTGGTTAATTACTTCCTTTGGATACATTATGTATAATCTGCTTTTGGTACACTTGTCTTCAAAGCACAATTTGTCTTTTGTGTTTCATAGCCTGTACACTTGATCAAATCAACACTGACATTCTGTCATGCTACTTCTGAAGGTCTGTAAAGAATTAGTGGAATCTGACTCGGCTTATGATATATTAATAGACAATAGATATACACGAGCCCTCCTTGTGGAAAACCATGACATTTGCCTCGTTCATCTTTCGAATTTACTTTGTGATGTCACGCTTACAGTTGGCGCTGGTATGCGTTTTTTACAGCCGGCGATAAATGTTGCGCGTAAAAACAGAATCAAAATTAACAAACGAAAACGCGTTAAGACGATGAATATAGACACACTGTGTCCAAATACCTGTCCTGCAGCGAAAATGCTAGATTTTATTCCACAGTTTAAAATATTTCAATTTCTTGTACAAAAGTAAATTTTCTAGTCAGTGTAATCTAATGTACTTACTATGTCTAAATATGTTTTCATTACAAAAAAAAAAGAAAAAAAAAAGCTAGGCCTTTTTGCCCAGATGAAACTTTTTCCAATCCGATATTTAAGTCAAAATTTGAAAAGAAAAAAGTTATTATAATCAAATACTTTCAGATATGTCCATTCACTTTTATACCTGTCTGCTTCTCACCAAAATCGTTAGCTACCTCATTTGTCGGTTAATCTTCCGCCCCATTATATTCATTTATGTTTAACAAATTGGCATGTCAATATGTGAAAATGCCTCAGAGCAAGTTATCTTACTCAAAATGAATCACATATCAATGTCTTTACTTATGATAAAACAAAAAAACAATGGTTCCCTCGGTATCATTTTAAAATATCACAAATTGCTGTAGTAGCAACTGAACATTAAAACCGGTCAAGTTCGATCAGCACCAAAATATGCCTACTTCATCGCCGCCGCGATTATAACAACACTTTATTGGAATTGTGAACGATTATAACACTTTACCATACAAATAATGACTTAATAGATCATGATACTGATGAATATTACGGCACCATAATTACTGTATAATGAACACAACACATCGGCTAATTTAAATCTTTGACGACAGAGAAGACTGCACCTCACAGAGAAAGATGGATTCCTAAAGTAATGGGAAAGATTAAATCGAAATCAGAAAGAACATCCGCATACTTTCGTTTTCTGTCATTTGTATTGTCGCTCATAAACTCCTCGTTGTCGTTAAAATTGCAAGTGCTGGTTAGGTTCCCTCAACTACATTTCTTAATCTTCTCAGAACTGAACTCGGTAAAGCTGACATTCTGTATCTGGGTTTGGATGAAAGAGGAGGAAAAGGATTGTTTCCCATTACAAATCTATTCCCATATTTTTGCTTCTCAGTCCGAATGGTGGTTGCCGAGGAACACTACTGCAAATCTGCAGTATACATTCAGACAAGCTTACTTTTTAAACATTTATTTCAACAAAGAATGACAGATATCACAAGATGAGACTGTAATCTCATTACCATCCACTGTATTTGCAATCGGACCTGTATCACTGCTAAAAAATCATAACTATATGTTGGCAGTTGAGATACTATCATTCATACCATTATCCAGAGCACATGTGACGCAAATGTCTTCTCCCCATGGGTATCCTTGACATAAATAGTATTCTAATGAAATCTTCAGAATAAGGAAACTGAAACTTAAATGAAACTTAAGTTCTTAAAATATAAATTCAACAGTGAAGAATCATTCAGTGTCCTAATAACGCCGATCGTCCGAAATACAGACCTATCGATTTTCCACATACCCTCTTTTGCTAAGTCACTGCTATGTTTGCTATGCAACTGCTACGAAATCCTTTAACATCCTTTTTATTCTCTATTGCGTTTTCTAGAGGAAGCCTCTAGCATTTGCGTCAATATTTTATTTCTTAAAGAGAACAGAATCTGATTATATTAAGAACAACAAACTTTCCTAGGTTACATGATTTCAACTTGTTACTTAGTAAGTAGTGCGTTCTAAACTATCTACACTATCATGGTTCCGCAGCTATATAACGCACAAAATAAACAGCTGGATGTGGGATATTCACAAAGCTCGTTATCATACCGCAGAAAGCGATGATTAATCTGCCTCGATAAATTAAAATTTCCACCGAATCTGTGAGTTTTGAGTCACAAATATATGACAAATTCCTGAAATAAATCAGAACGTGTTTTCATTCATTATGGCAGTGAACTGGCCATTCAAAATGGGGAGCGGGGGAAAGAGGAGGAGCGGTGGGGATGGGGAGGGGTGGATGAGAGCGGGGATGATCTCAACTGATATATTCTTGATTGATTGGATTACATCTATTAGGCCTATCTAGAGTTGCTTTTATTGGCTTAATTTTGTGACTGATTAAATTACGCTCCCGGCTCTCCTGCTACCTGTGGCTAGCCAAAAGCGTGGACTCTGTGGGGGAAGGAAGGGACAGGGAGGGACCCACTGCCTCCACCGGGCAGGGTGGGAAACGGGTGATGGTGGAGACGCGATCGGCATTAGCCAATCAATCAGTAGTGTGAATCCAGTCCGGAGAGAAAGATTGTTTATTCTTTTACTCCGGTAATAATAGCTGGTTGCGATTATAACTGACAACCTCACCCATATACAGTGAAAGGTACTGGTTATCTACAAGCTACTTCGGAGAAAATTGCCTTGCTTAAATCTTTCACTACTTCATTTTATTAATATGCTGCATGACGTCGTACTTTTAACATCAGGCTTTTATCACTCCATAATCACCAAAGAATAACTCATCGCAGAGCTGCAAAAAATAGAAAGAAAAAAGAACATACTCGTCTCTCATCTGATAAACTCCCTGTTCGTTTAGGGACTGAGGTAACTACAAAGTGGTTACCTATCTATCAACCGCTGAATGTCTTCTCAAAATATATTACACGCTTCATTTATTCGAAATGGTCGAGCGAGTTGCCCACGTGTTTATTCACTGGCAACCAACTCGACATTTTGATGGATCAGATTAAGTTACGCTCATCAGAGAAAACGGTGGATCCCATGTGGCATTATCTGAGCATCGCCCGATTATTTATTGCCCTCCCTCACTTTGCTCTCTCATGCCTCATATGTTTATGCTTCTGTGTCTCGCCTTCCCCTCGGTAGTGGTTATTTTTGTCCGCCTACTAGATGTTTACCAAACGATAAACAAATGACTTGGTAACATAAGCCACCTGCTTATAACTCCATCGGATCAAGGAGATAGAAAAAGAGCATTCCTTCACCAAGTACAACTCGTCAGCAGAAATGCTGACAACGGCCGATATTCCATCGTTTTTCTTTGAAATCAACGGATGAATATTTTTCAAGACTTAGTCAGCTGCCTTGACACTCTTGAACATTTACTGGACCGGTTCTGAATTTTACAAGTCATCGGTGATCTTTTTTTCGTTTACAAAGGACAATTTTGTTAAAAAAAAAAAAAAAAAAAGAGCTCAAATTCTCTAACCTAACCTACCCAGACTGCACAAAAGCTACAGTAGGTAATCAGTAGAACATAAATCCAAAGTACATAAAATATCGTCACAAATTCCAGAAAGGTGCAGGAGGACTGACTGGCCTTCTACTCAGTAAATGTCATGACGCCGGTGACCTTTACAGCCGTGACGTCATTTTTTTCATTCAGGAATTCAATAACTACGGATTACACCTACTACTCCAGACTGTCGGATACAGGTGACTGCCAGAAAATGAATAAAGATCCAGGAAAAGTAGAGAGTCATACATACAAGAACAGCTGTTCACTTGCTTCCTCATTCCGTAACATGCACTAACCGAAACTTGTATGTTATGGAGAATGATGATTCAGGAGGACTGTGGTCAACAACGAATTCAGGACATTCCTTACAAACTGTATCCCATTTTCACAGAGAACGACGCCACAAGGAACAAAATGCAAAACTCCTGGGATTTGATTCCCGATCCGGAAATTGAAACGACAGAATACTGTGGAGAAAACAAAGATGTTAAACCCTTAGTATCCTGACCTGGAGTGTAGCTGCAACCAAGAAGCGTTTCTCAAATTAAGAAAAGAAGAACGAGAAGATATGAAGGAATTACACAAAAATACAAAAATGTTCAAGGAAGTGACGTTATCAAGAGGGTGATAAGAAGACACAATAAGATCAATTTCGTGCGCTACCCTTAGAGTGTCATTGAGTGATACGTGAATCCTCAAAGTTTTCCAAACGCAATTTGGTGTTGGTCACATGGTATATACTCATGATACACACATATAAATATATATACTTTCTTTTTTGGCAAAGGTTACATGAAGGAAAAGCAAATTGATGAAATTTCACAGCGTCGCTAACATAGAACAGCTTTAGATACACAAAAAAGATGAGAAGAAAGATGGCACCTCACAAAAGAATAAGCGATTTGAGGCAGCCAAAACACGGTGCAAAAAATGAGGTCATAAGAATGCTGTTGAAGGTTCATCAAATACAGAGTATCAAACAACATGCAAAGAGGGGTACACTGATCCCCATATCCCAGAATATTCTACAGAATTAGAACTTTCCCTGGCATTAATGATAATATTTGAACTAGTTTATTAGACAAATTTTTTCTCTCTCTCAGGAATAGGAAATGTTGGTATACACTAGAAAAAAATGAATACACTTTATCAATAGATTTCCCATAAAAAAACGGGAAAAATTTAAATATACCATTTACTTTGCATCAGTACGGCAAACGACATCGTATTAATAGCTTTGGACTTTCTCCGCGAAAGTTCTGACTTAGTTTTCAGAGCTGAAAAGAAGAAGAATGATTTAGTGCGAACAGGAAAGTATCGTGGGCCTCGACTGTGATTCTGCAAACAACGGGAAGCAATTGCCTCTATTGATTTCACTTCCATAATTAATTGCATTATAAATACACTGCGCGCTCGAGGTGCTTTTGACAACATTTTCCGCATCATTAACATAAAAGGTTACGGTAGAGAATTATGAGTAAAATGCGTCCATGAAAAAAATTTCCATTTCACACTTCGATTTCACTCTCCTCAAACATTAACATCCTTTTATTTATTTCATGCCGTGATGCTACTCGGCAGCCATTCTGGTCTCTGCTATTAGTGATAACCTATTGTGCTCGTGGTGCTATCTTTTGGTCAAAAGACAAAAGAACTTATTTCTTATACAGTTCCCCTGCAATAAGTTTTGTAACATTTATTTCTACTTCAGATAAAGTAACTGTGACAACTCTTTACAAGGTTACAAAATCAGCCAGCGGATCTGCCCCGTCTTCCATGTATTTCTTTATCTGCTATGCCGACCCCAATTCTCAGTTAGTGGGTTCTTTCCTTACTTGCCAGGAAAACTAGCTTTGGGACCAGTTTACACTCTTAGGAGGCTGGGTTTTCATTCAAAGTTATACACTAAATAACATCTACCGAGAAGAACAGTGGTTTTACTCTCGCTCCGAAAGAAGAGAGAGAGAGAGAGAGAGAGAGAGTTGAAATCTAATCTGACAAACCCGTTTTCTACTCCTCCCGCCCCTCACCCGCATCCAGAAAAAAAATAATAAATAAAAAAGGAAATAAGAGGAGAGAGAAAAAGCGAATGGGAAAATTCAGCGTCACTTGGAAACTTTAGTCGAAGTCATCGTTAGAGAAAACTGAACGAATGAAATGGGAGAGTCGGAGGGCGAAGGAAATAGGAAAATCCTCCCAGGATGAACGAATGTCTCGGGAGATGAAAACAAGGAAAGGTCTCCACTCCGGATATCACGGGAGGATTTGCTTTGCGCACTCGCGCGCTATGTGTGTGTGTGCGTGTTCAATCGAAGTGGAAAACGGAAACAGAAACAGAAAGTAAATGATGGCAGAGGAAGAAAAAAACGATGTGAGTGAGCAAAGGGAAAGGAAGCAAACACGAGATGGCAGGGAGGAGAAAGGAGGAAATAGGAAGATGCAAACCACAGAAGAAATAATGAAAACGAGAAGAGATTAAATAAGAAAAGAAAAATGTGATGGATACCAAGAAAAAAAGAAAAAAAGCCATAAGAAAGTGTTTCACGATGACGAGAGAGAGAGAGAGAGAGAGAGAGAGAGAAGAGAGATGGAGCAAAAAATAAAAAAAAGTTATAAAACACAGCATGTCACAGAAGTACCCTTCAGTTACACACTTTCTTTTTTATGTGATCAGACATATATCATAAGCGCGCGCACATACACACACAATATATATGATAATTATATATATACATATATATATATATATATATATATATATATATATATAGATATATAATAATATATATATATATAATATATATATATCACTGTGTTTTCTCCAAAATTCGGTCAAACACTAAAATACAGTCATACATTAAGTAATAAAAATCCCTTGTTATCATCCAACTTTGACAACTAAAACCGATAAAATGCATGCTATTTCTTGACAAGGTTTAAAAGCACTGCTGCATATTAAGTATTCTCTCTCTCTCTCTCTCTCTCTCTCTCTCTCTCTCTCTCTCTCTCTCTCTCTCTCTCGTTCCTGAGCTAATTATCTCCAATATTTGACAACGTTATCAACGCCAATTACTCTCTCTCTCTCTCTCTCTCTCTCTCTCTCTCTCTCTCTCTCTCTCTCTCTCTCTATGATTCAAATGCCATTCTTCAGAAAAGTATTTTGGAAACTATTCCCAGCAAGTCAGTCCATCACGGTCTCCTACACAACGGGATTCCTCGGCGGAGCTCCTTCAAGAGCCTCGAACACTGTTCAAGTAATCCACGTCAGCAGATCCTAATCTCTGCCTTGTTTTCTTTTCTTTTAATAATTTCTTAATATCAAAGACGATGAATTTTATCTTAAACTCCCCGGCCAAGAGTTACGAATACAGGAACCTTGACGTAAATGGGAAAAGGCAGTTTCCTCAGTTCTTCATGGCGGAAGACAATGTGGTGAAGGATCACACGACACACATTACGTATGCATGTATGGATGTACAGTATTCATGTATATGTACATACTATATATATATATATATATATATATATATATATATATATATATATATGTGTGTGTGTGTGTGTGTGTGTGTGTGTGTGTGTGTGTACAGTATTCATGTATATAAGCGTATACATATATACCGGGTGTTTCGAAATTAGAGCCCCACTCCCCAACGAGCAAATGGAAAGTTATGGAGTTTTCTGCTATAGCCTATCTCCAAGTACATTATCTCAAGTTTCTATTAAGCTATTTTTCATTTTACATTCCTTGTATTTTCAGACTGAGTGACGGAGTTAGATAAAGCCATGGCTAACGACTCAGGAAATCAGATGGATTGACTGGATCCGGGCTATAACCTTCAAAGAGGCCAGGGATGCTGGTGCATCCTTCATTTCACGTTCCTGGATACCTTAATCCACTAAAACAGATGGATCCTTTGTTAAAAGAAACTGGAACAAAAATCCATATGACTGTAATCGCAAAAAGACTAAGAATTTGGAAGGCCTAAAGTCCTTTCTCAGGAGTCAAAAGACATCATAGCTGAGGCAGTGGGTAGAACAAGAAAGTCTTTACGTAAATTGGCGCTTGAACTAGAAACAAAAAGGGGAAAGAAGAGAAGTTATAGTGCTGTATACAGTGAGTTGAAAAAATCTGGTATCAAGCCATTTCATGTTATCAACAAGCCCAATATCACTCAGCAACAGAGAGAAGACTGTGCATGGTTTTGTGGTTCATTTCTAAAAGACTGGGATGAAGCTGACTTTCTTCATGTTGCCGCATCAGATGAATTCTTCATTTACATAGTCAGGAAGCCAAATCATAAAATTGACATCATTTGGGCTGCAAAGTTGGATGATATTAGCGATGACATGCACTATCACCAAGATGTGAAATTTTCAGAATGTTTGGGAATTTTTCTCTGTCATAGGCAAACGGTTAATGTGGATCATCACAGAAAAAGGACAGTCATGGAATGCGAAAATTTCAGAGAAACTGTGCTTACTGGTGGAGTATTTCCTTTCCTCAAAGATTCCGAAAATGTGTTACCTGTTGTAGAAGTCAAATTTTGCATGATAAGGCACCATGTTTCAAGGCTCTTCAGACACAGGAGCTGCTTCGAAACAGTGTTATCGATTTCCTCTCGTCAAGTGAATTTCCAGGTAGCTCCCCTGACCTTAATGTGTGTGAAAACATTGGTAGTATCTTAAAGGATCACGTTGAAGCGTGCACAGTGAACTATAATGGTATACCAAGCATCGACGACCTGCGAAGAGAGGTGACCGAAGTGCTCAGGGAAATGGAGTTTGAGTCTCAGCTTTTTTGTGATTTGCTGAAATCATACCCCTCAAGAATGCAGGCTGTGGTACAGGTAGATAGAGGCCGCGCAAAATATTAAATACTCAGAGAGAAACTAAAATAAATACATGTTCTGAATTACTTTTGTTTTTATCCATATCAATTTTAGTTTATGCTGTAGATGGGGGGGCTCTAAATTCTGAACACCCTGTATGTATGTATGTATGTATATATGTATGTAAATGTATGTAGTATGCATGTAATATATGTATGTAACTGTATGTATGTATGATATGTATGTATATATGTGTATATATGATATATATTATTATATTATATATATATATATATATATACTATATATATAATATATATATATGCATACAATAGGCATACAAAAAGTTATACCTTTTGCTAAGGTGGTTTCAGAGAAACATAGCGTCAATGCTATATCCATACTTTAAATGCTGAATCGTGGATGAAGTCCTTAGAAATAAAACGACTACTTCAGCTATTTTGACAGAAGCCTTATCAGAAGCGCCTGGAACACCCCTCATACACTGAGCCATTCATATTGTCCTGTACATGTTCCTGAGCTATCTCCATTCTCTGTGCCTGTCACAATACTTGTCTTGAGAACAGAAGTTCTGAATCACTTTGAAAAAATACACCCTTACCAGTCTTTAGCTCTACCAAATTGCTACACAACATTCAGAGATGTGAACAATCAGGCGAAAGTACTGAACATGGCAAGTACGGAAAAAATATTAACCTATAAGCCCTGATGACTATTTTGGCTATAACTTTGTCTGCTAAGGAACTAAGCGGATACAAAATGAGAGATTCCTCATTTGCCCAACCTTCCCGTTAAACTTAATCATGGGATGCTGTCTTTGACAGGCAAAGGTATTAAAACTTCTTAGTAATATGAGGGGTACTTTTAGTAGCTGCTCAAGAGTTGTAGGCATACGAACGAAGAATACTTGAGAGGCAGACATACACGACAGCTTTATGTGAAGGAAAAGTTTATTATAATTTGTAAACGTATAGCTCACATGTTATCGTTACTGTTGGCGACTTCCCAAACATTCGATAGAATGAAGGTGCTTGAAAGGATGGGGCTTTTCGAATTCGTTAGGAAAGATCAAGAGTAATAGTCTACGACTTGATATTCCATTTATTTCAATGAGCCACACTATAGTGACGACAAATATAGAGACTTTGCTTTAGTAACCTGACACAATTCGGTCACAAGACTAAATTACTAATATTCATAAATGGAAAACAGGCTTTGTAACCTATGTGGCCATTCGGCGCTGAGAGGGATATTGAGATTATAGGAAGGTTTGAAAGACATAACAGGAGGAAAACCTAAAAGCAGTTGCACTATGAAACAACTGATAGGAGAGGGAGGATAGCAAGATGGTAGAAAGAGCTTTTGAATGGAGGTACAGTGAAAGGAATGAAAGGGGATGCAGGCAAGAACCTTAAGTACTGCCTATAGCACACCGCGTGAGGTGCAATGACGGCACCATCCCCCCCAACGGGACTGGTAATTATGTAATTATGAACCACAAAAGGTAGCTACAATGTTTTTCCAAAATTTGAGAGAGAGAGAGAGAGAGAGAGAGAGAGAGAGAGAGAGAGAGAGAGAGAGAATTTTCAATTTCTTGACTTCTTCAGCCAGCTTCTGCAAGACATGTAAGGAATGAATAACAATTAAAAAAGACGCGACACCTAGAAGGCAAGCAAGCAAGCAAACCGGGTTCCCAAAAGAAGCCGCTGGGAGGAAAAAATTCCCCAAATTCGCTGAGGCCACTTTTCCCCTTCCCTTCCCTTTACAGTTAATCAAACGTAAGGAGATGGAACTCTGCCCGAGGCGACAGCCCTGCTGCAACTATCGCCCTGATAAGAATCGCTCAAGTTGAACGCCGGGTGAGAGGGAGGCCGAATGAAGAGACCTCTCTCTCTCTCTCTCTCTCTCTCTCTCTCTCTCTTCATACGTCGCTTCTGCTTCCTAACCAGCATTCATTCATTCCGGGGGTACTTATATTCGATTTTGCTTCCTACAGGAAGCATCCCCTTAACAAACATATTCATAATTACTTGCAGTTTTCCTGTGCCGACGAATTCAGTAAGCAAGACGGATTACACAAAATGGCACAGGAATTTCCATAGTCCGTAAGATCAGCACATGAAATTCGAAAAACCGTCGGCAACAAACTAGGACTGCGCAGCTTCTTCAGCACAAGTAACGTAGGCAAAATGTCTAACATAGCAAGGAAAAAAGAAAAAAAAAACTACTTACAGAAAGGCATCGAAAGGTGCTGGTGATCAACACTGTTTAGTGGTGCGTATCTTCCAATAAAAGAGACCACCGCAAATATTTTTCTAAGCACCGCCCCCCTCCCCCCTCTAGTTTATTTAGTTTTAAAGATAATTCCTTTCTCGCATTCAGAATAAGAGAAAAAACTAAGAATATTTCTTAATTTCTCCAAGTCCGTGCTTTCCTAAACTAAATGTTCAGTATTATATTACTACGTACGTTCATTATGGCTATAGGTAAAATCATAGTAGATATATGGACTTTCGGACAAGTATACTTCGACCGCAAAATACACTGTTCTATAATATAACCCACCTCTGGAAATCAAGAAACTTGAAACCTCATGAACTAAACTTCAAAGTAGCATAAAACAATCATTTTTGAATAAAGGCTCATTCCAAATAAACAATGTGAAAGATAAATTTTAACCACACGAAAGAAAAATTGGGCTTACAATCACAAAGTCGAATGCTATCCCCGGCAGAGAGAGAGAGAGAGAGAGAGAGAGAGAGAGAACTTTATAAGAAGCGATTTCCACCAAGGCAAATAAACATGCTTGAAAAATGCCGGCCAACTTTTGAAACTGAAAGAAATTTTTGACCTCATTAATAAAGAAAAAAATTCACGCTTCACATATTGAATATCAGTCTCGATCTGAGTGACCTTTTCCTGAAAATACACTCCGTCTTCATCCTCTTACAAATACAGGACGCGAGTATCAAATACCAAAAATACATAAGGACACAATAATGTCTAAAAATACATACAGCGCTGAAAATAAAGAAACCAATTCCTAAAATATACATTGTACATTCAAAAACAAAAACAAAAACAAAAGCGTCCTTACACACACACACACACACACACACACACACACACAGAGTCCGTCCTTTAATTTTGCTTACATAAAAGTTAAATTTTATTTTCCCGAATGACATCCTCATGAGGAACATTTCCCATTATAACTAAGTACAAACATATTAAGATTAAAACTGAATTTTAACTACTATCTTTATCTTTAACTAAGTATCAAAGTATCCCCTTAATGTAATAATAATAATAATAATAATAATAATAATAATAATAATAATAATAATAATAATAATAAGTTACCTGTTAACTGAGAACCCCAATTACTACCTTTTATAAGCACATCAAAACTTAATGCTGTATGAAATAAAGAGAGTACAGCACATATTCCCTGGTTCTAAAACTTAACCTTATCCCTGATTTTGCTGCCGTCGACAATGCGGCAGTTTTCGTAAACCACATTCCGAAAAGTTTGCTCATTTTTTAGCAGTCTTGTAAATTTCAAATTATGAAAGTTTAGCTCATAAACTACGTGATTTCGTAATTTAGCACTATTTCAAAAATATAACTTTTAATCCAAATTATATTGCTGTGGAAAAGTGGTACATACAAGTCAGTTGGTTGTCGCTATCTGACCAATAAGATAAATATCAGAAGACTAAAGTAAGAAGAATACAATCATAACGGCAAAACGGAATTTTCACTATACGGAATACATTGTTTCCCACCTAAACAAAAGTTATTACCTACCGCTTCTTTAAATACGAAAAACAACTTTGAAAAAAACTTTCGATTCATTCCCAAATAACAAACATAATTATCGTTCATTGCATCGTAATGAGTAAGGTGAATATAATTTCAATTTGATGTGTTTAGAGCATAAAAAACTGATGCAGTGAACTCTTGAGAAATTATTAAACACAAGAACTCTAAATATTCTCAGAAAAAAAGAACCTAAGCCATTTTTCCACCATCATTAACGAGCACAGAATATTTGTTAAACAAGAAAAAAAAGAAAAACTTCCCGTTTATACTGAGGCCACATTCAACACCCGACGCTAGAAAACGATCTCCTATGTTATAAAGTATTTAAAAGGAGAGCCATTCAGCTCCACGGCCTGTGAAAAGGCTTTTAGCCTTACAGACTTAATAACGTCTTGTACACTCACGAGCTATAGAACCGAAAATAACGTCAAGAGCTTAAAACTGGTGCTTGACTTTTAAACATTACATAAAATAAAATAATCAGGATCTTGTGCCTTCCAATAATACTTGTGGCTAAGAACTTCACCTCAATGATGTCTCGTCAACCGAATCCGGCGTTAAGCGACCTCAAGAGACAATATAACATACCGTTTCTTTCCCGCTAGAAATGAACTTGATCGGCCTCACAGGTGAAAATACATCTTGGCCTGCAAAGACCTCATGTAGGGTCGTTGCTTCCTTACGGTACTTTAAAGTTCCACATAAACTATAAAGAATGAAAAAGAAGCTATCACTCATGCAATATTTTATCCTGTGAGCGTTTCCATCGTGCAATCAAATACAAGAGAACGAAACAATTCTCAGCACTGGGCAACTTGAGAGCGCCAAGCCTCATGGCAGTCTCTCTCTCTCTCTCTCTCTCCTCTCTCTCTCTCTCTCTCTCTCTCTCTCTCTCTTTCCAGACCGCACCGTGTTAATCTCTGTACTTCCCCGTATCTCTGCATTCATATAACAATGGTTTTCCTTAAAACGTGCCTTAAAAACTCTTTCTCTCTCTCTCTCTCTCTCTCTCTCTCCGCAACAGCAACAAGAGTTGCGTCTCCCGGCCCCCTTTCCTCCAGTATTTATCTGTCCCCGAAGAACCTTCCATAATCCCTTCCATCCCTCACTCCTCTTCCTTCTGTCCTTTTTCACGAGACGAGACTTTCTCCCCCTCCTTTCTTTACCTTCCCCAAACAATCGCTAATCTCATAAAGCTTTTATTACAAATTTTCGTGTTATCAATCACTCTTAAGAAATTCATTCCATCAGGGCTGTTGAGCGAAGAGTTTGGTGGGTGGAGGGGAGAGGGAGAGGGAGAGGGAGAGGGAGAGGGCACCTTCGTTCACGACTTCTCAGCCTCCCTCCATGCCTCCCCATCCCCTTCCCCGCGGACGTCCCCTCCTTCCTCCTCCGGAAGTGCCATCGCCGCTGGTGCTTAACGCCCGAGGCAAAAGTCGCTTCCAATTTAATCCTCCATAGTTTTGCCAATCTCAACATTCCGTAGGACGCAAAAATCCTGGGATGAAAATCTGGGTTAAACGAGACAAAAGAAGCGTCATTTTAGCGCCAGGTAAAGCTTTTGTATTTTAGTGCTTAAAATCCTTCACTTCAGACTGTCCTACGCGCATTAGATTTTGCAGAGCTTTCACTGTCTGTTCACCGCTTTAAAACCTGCACACCACAAGGCTATATACATTTCTATGATGCATACAGTGCTGCGACCTGTGAAGAAGACGCTGATCTAAATTCATTATTATCCTTCCTTTTTTTTGAAGAAGAAAAACATACAAGAATCTAACCATCGCTATTCTTATCTGGAATCTCATTTTTAAACTACGCTGGGAGACAATATAGAAAAGAATCAGGACACAATCAATATACTCCACGATTAAGCAAATGATTAAGGTGCGAAACGTATATAACGTAAGGAGCTTCAGACAAATATATTAAAATGAGAACACGTGAAAAAGCAAACACAAACATCAATAAATTTTATTATTCAGAAACTGTCACCTTCTTCTACTATAATTATAAACAAGTTCAACTGAAATGCCAACCATACTGTTCAGCCAAGCACGCATATAAGCATATCAGACAACATAAATCTTCTTCATATAAGCATGTAGTAATTTAACAATAGTAATTTCTCCGAAAAGAAGCAACTCGAAGACAATTAACACTAATAGGCCTTGCTGAAATGAAAGCGAAGGTATTTGATACGCTCTTTATAGGAAATACCTTCTTAGAGGAAAACAACATGGCAACGTTTCTGACCATAAGGCCTAAACGTTATGAGGCTGCAACCACAAACGAAATGATCAAGTCCACCGCACAAGAGATCTTGATCACCACCAGGGAGGAAGAAGAAAAAAAGTGGAAGATACTCGAAATAAAACGTATTCCCTCGAACAGGGCCAATTAATTCTTCCCCCAATCGCCCCGAGTGCATTTCCACCTAAACTTCCACGAGATTAAATCACTCTGAAGACAAAGAAGTCCTGTAAAAGAGGAAATGAGGTCACAGGAAATAGCGAAAGTGATTCTCTGGGAGATGGAGGGAAACACGGACGAACATAATCCCTACTAAAATCACGTAGTCACACACGAGAAAGGACCAGACAAATACAGCTAAGTAGCTCAAATTGAAGTCTTTTTAATCTGGCAGCCAAAAAATCTAAGGATGACGTCGTACTCGTATCCCTAGCTAGGTAAACAGAAGATGAAGTTTTCGGAAGCATCCTTGTACTCTTGAAGGAATGACGCTGCCGGTAGCATATTTACTAGTAAAAGCTAAAAGAACGTATGTTATCCATTAATTATATAGGATGCACATACAAATAATCTGTAAGGCGAAGCGGATGTCACTTAATGAGATTCACAGTAACTGATATATTGTTATGCAGCGGCAGTATATGAAACAAAACTCTGAGCTCAAATCAAAATATACATACATACATATATATATACACTTTATATGTATAGATAAATAATATATATATATATATATACTATCTATATATATATATATATATAATATTATATATATATAAAACAATAAGAAAATCCATAATGACAAAAGGATTCGCAAACCAACCTGAGGAAAAGGACGATGGAAGAAAAGAAAAGAAAAGAAAAGATGCGCGTAGGGAATGCACAGCCCGCAATGCACATGCACAGCATAGCCGGATTGACGGACTGAAAGGCCCAAAGGAAGGAACGAAACCTGACAACGTCACCTACAAAACCTCATTGCAGTAGGGATAAACGCTCGTTTCGACAGCCAAACAGACAGACTGACGGACAGATAGAGCGAGGAGGGCGGCAAGACGAAAAGAGGGAATCGAGGGGTGTGTGAGAACTGCGCGTGAGGGGAACAGCCTTTCCAAATAAAAACAAAGGTTACTTTCAGACGGTGAAGGCAACACGATTTCATCAAACCACACCAAGAAATCTCACATATATGATGGATGCAGTGCAGACACCAATATTGTCGTCAATTTTAAAGAATATATATCTGGAGAGAGAGAGAGAGAGAGAGAGAGAGAGAGAGAGAGAGAGAGAGAGAGAGAGAGACTGCTGGCGACCATTTCAGCGTATTAGTTAGAGAAATATTTAAACGTCAGATCTGACGAAATAACCTAAACCGACCAAAAACTTCCTTTCTCGGGGGGAGAAAAATGGAAAGGTAACTAATTTTTAAAGAATAAAAATAAATGAAAGCAGAATAATATCGGCTTTTTAAACGAGTCTTAAAAGTGGAGAAGCAACTAAAGGAAGTAAGTCTCCGGTGGACAAAGAGGAAGGGAGACAACTTGTAGGCAAGAGAGGAAGGGAGAGAGGGAGAGGGAGAGGGAGAAAAGCAGAGGGAGATCTCAACTGAGGGACGAAGGGAAGGGGATTCGAAGAACAGCCTTGGAACCTTTCTAACAGGTTTCTTTCTTCTTCTTTTTTTTTTTTAAAGAGGATCTCTTCCACCCCTCGCAACCACAAAAAGAAATAACACGTACTCAAACTCACAAAAGCAGAGAGAGAGAGAGAGAGAGAGAGAGAGAGTATGAAATTCATGATAAAAACGGTAACAATGGAGAATGAGAACTATGAAGAAATATACCATTATTTTTCAGAATGCATCAGCAAGAGCTTGCAAACAAAGACAATATGAAAAGTGTGGAAGGTGAATAATGACAAGGATACTTTTTAAAAATAATGAGAGAGAGAGAGAGAGAGAGAGAGAGAGAGAGAGAGAGAGAGAGAGAGAGAGAGAATAAATGTAAAATACATTTAAGAACGAAAAAGGCAAAAATATGATAAGGCGAACAAAATAGAATAGGAAATATGACAAAACTGGAATAGATGGTAAGAAGAATGAGTCAAAATTTACATAGACTATAAACTAGGAAAGCAGAAATCGAGGCAAACACACGTAAGAATACCGACAATAGGGTTGACAATGCCAAAGAAGTAAATGATCAAAGGCATAAAAATATAAAATGCGATGAAAAACATCAAATGAGATTAGGGATCGATGACAAATTATGGAATTCTGCCATAAAAGAATTTATGAGAGTGATGAGACGCAAAGTTAACAGAAAAGGGACAGAAAACATTAACGACTTAAAAATATAACAATAAAATCAGGAAAAAGGTTTCCAAAACAATAATCAGAAACAAAAGATTAAAAATCAGAACGAGTGAATGGCTATTCCTTTAAAGGAAAAACCTACCGAATGATTAGGCAGCGATATGTCATCATAATTAAAACCAAAAGATTCCTAGTAAAAATATCAATGGAAAAGCGCTCAAAAGTCTAAATAATGACGGAAAAGAGAGCAAAAAATCCCAAGGAATGCATGATCAGTTGAGGAATAAACGGAAAACAACAACATTAAACAAAAAATTAAACAAGCAGAATAAAATTATTATAAAAAAAGCGATAATTTTAAGATGAATTTCATGACTGTAGGTGGAAAAGCAAAGCCATTGTATAACGAAAACCCCTGACCATCGAGATAAAAGAAAAACGGAAAACCTAAAGAAGAAGGACTATAAAAGACCAAGGTAGGAATAAAAGAAAGCAGGGGACCGGCATAAAACTTTTTCCCAGAGATCTAGATGGATAAAAACAAGAAAAACACTGAAAACTCCTCCTACCAGATAAGAATGAGGGAATAAACAAATGCAGACGAGAGAGAGAGAGAGAGAGAGAGAGAGAGAGAGAGAGAGAGAGAGAGAGAGAGAGAGAGAGAGAGAGAGAGAGCTGACTTTTGTTCCTTTTATGACGATTGCTGCGGGAGATCACGAATTTGTAATAAAAACCTGGTTAACGCCATTATCAGGAAATAAGAAAGACGTTTAAACATCTTATGAACATTTCGTATTTTGGATCCCAAGTACGACACAAAGCCAATAACCCTGCTGCATGGTAGCCTAAATGACCTTCACCTTTTTATCATTATGCGTAAAATATTCAGCTTTAATTTAAGCAGATTAGGTGCGTAGTCCTAACTAATGTGAACAGGTAAATATTGCCCACCTCATTGAAATTTTGAAATGTGAAGTACTACCCGATTCTCTTTAAAGGGAAAGTTTTGATACAAATATTTCAACATAAACATTTACCTTCCCATATTGATGCTCTAACCGCCACGACCATTTTTTTATTGCTTTGTGAAATAAAAATGATGATATCTACATTGGACCCACGGAAACAGCTCTTGATTGTTAACACCTGAGGGATGGGGAATTCATGTTGCAATGACGGGGAAACCTCTAGAGAAAAATTAAACTCTGGAGCAAAATTTAAACTCCAAACTGTCAACAGCGTCAGACGAAGTCGACCCAACTTTATGCTGCAGTGATCATTCAATTAAAAGTACCGCAGTCAAACTCAAGAAGCACTAAAACTGCATCAACAAAGGAAATGGTAAATATTCAAATAAAAATGCAAAATCATTTATACTCCCAATATCAGAATCTCATTCTTGAACATTTTGAGGGGAAACACATGGAATGGAATGGAATATAACACTATGAAGAAATTGTTAGGAGGGTGGAAAGTAAGATGGAGAAAGGAGAATATGAAGTACAGTAAAAGCAAAAATAATGCCTGCAGTGCGTCGTGTGGGGCGTAATGACGGGGCTAGCCCCTTACGAGGAGGGAAACAGATGTAGGCTACATCTAATATTATTTCATAAATACTTAGGACAGCTATCATTTTATAACCCGATATATGACTTGACACTGCAACACGAAACTGTTCATACAGAAAATTTCTTCCAGGCAATAGTTCCGCCTTCAGTTGCCGGGGACTGCAAGCGACAACGAATCAAGCTCGTTAAAAAGTAAAGGTATCACTCTTAAACGTTGAGGGAGAAAACCTTGCATTGAAACGATGAACAGCTATTCAAGGACCCCAAGCAGAGCAGATATCAAGGGGACTGATTACTAGGAAGATTCGCAGTTCAGAACTACTGCCGGACTAATACAAATGATGATGACTGCTTGTTGCCCAGAATACACATGAATGTGATAAGCAGATAAAATTGGTTCAGGTTTGATATGCAGAAAACACATTTTACCTAGATATATAGAAGTATCATGAAGTCTCGAAAGGCAAAAACTTATTGTCTTGATACACAAAAATGTATGATGCCTTGATTTTTTTTTTATAAAGTATATTACACTTGGATAAACAGAAATTTTATCCCTTGATAGATAGAAAACTGTCGGTTTTGATGCAAAAAAAAAAAAGTAAAATTTTAATACGACCGAATATATCTAGCAAAGAAGCTTGAGCAAAGGCTAACGCTCTCAACATGACCCAATCTGAAAACCTTCCATGGTTACCCGACCTAAAATAATGTGTCACTTGTACAACTGCAACACAATACATCGTGTGATCTCGTTGCACTCAGAACGTTGAACTACGTATACTATGTTTCTGGGTAACCGGCTTGCTTTTTTATTCCCTGTAACAATGAACTCTTATTTTTAAAGGAAAGTAAATGACACCTGATATGAAACAATCACTCTGGTTGCAAGGATGGCGGTTATCGGTGCACGAGGAGAAAAGCCTGTGGGTGGATGTGCCAAATCCTTTCAAATAAAGAGAAGGAATTCATCGCCATCCATAGAGCAGCATTTATAGCGCTTTATCGAATTCAGCTCCCTCTTTTTACAGGCCTAAATGAATTAACATCGCAGTGGTAAAAGCGATGACCAATAGTTGAGATTCGGTTCAAAAGTGAAAAAGTAAAAATGGAGAATGGCGGAGCTTTATTCTCTCATCCTGCGACTGACTTCATAGGAATTTTGTGTGTGCCACCACCTGTGAGCATCAAGGAAGCATGTGCGTTCGAGGCTTTCTTCAAGGATACGCAATACAAATCTCGTTCCGCTTTCATCCGGTCTAATACACACACTGCAACCTCCAGTCGAGTTGCGAAGATTTTATTCGGTTCCTCTTTCATCTCCTCTATTCTCATAATCACCTCCAAATCGGCAGCCTCAAGACACGATATGGGTACTGAGGCCGGTTCTTTTTACCTTTATCCACTAACCAAGGTCATGAATGCTGCTCATTTTTAACAAAAAAAGGAAAATCAGCATCCACAAACTTATCAGTTAGTGTCTGGCCACAGGATATCGAAACATGCAATATTCGCCTGGGTTGCCGTTGAGACAAAGCAAAGAACTCTTACGAAACT